>NC_133666.1:519450198-519750198 GCF_037893015.1 Macrotis lagotis | reverse complement strand
AGTATTCCCCTCTTTAATACTCATAGGTAACTTAATCTGAAAGATCATTAGAGTTTATCTCCCTAGAAACATCATCAAAATGATATCAGGGATCTTTGGAGACAAATCATTCTAAGTGAAAGACTAAAGTCGTTAAAGTATTATCAAGGAATTTTTTTAGCAACATTGCACTATATTGGTATTTAAAAAAATCATTAAAAATAAAAGATTCTATTCCAACCTCCCTAATAAGCAATTACATCAGTAACATTATCTCTCAGATATTTTATGCCTTAATAGTTTCAAAACCATTTCCTTACCACAGCCCTAGTTCTAGAGTTAGGGAATTTAAGCTCAGATGCAAAATTTAATACCTGATAAACCTTATACAAATCATTTAACCTCTATATGGCTCAGTTTCCTTATCTGTTATGATCTTTATAGTTGCTTTCAGCACTAACAGTTGTTTTGAAATTAGCAATACAAATAGAAAATACAAAAAAATTCAAAAATAAAAAAATATCTCTACAGATAAGGAAAAATGAAATTCAGAGAGATTAAATGACTTCTGTTAGATGTCAACAAGCAGCAGAAACAAAACTAGCATTCAGATTAGAGACTAGTGAATATGCTTTCTACTATGCCATACTGTCCCTCTTTTTTATGTTCAATTATTTACAAAACTATTGAGGAAGAAAATACTAGTAAAAAAGAGTGTTATATGTATATCCATGTACCAATAGATGGCACAATTAGGTAGGGTTTGGTTATATGAGAAATTTTCAAAACTTTCTCTTTTACCTCTCACCTTTGGAGTTTGAATTATATGGAGAGATTTGGCACACTTCCAAGATTGTTCTTTCCTTGTCTCACTGGCTATTCAAGGGTTTTGAATTTCCCTTGGTTCACAGCTGTACTTTACCCCATTCTAGATACCAGATAATTATTACTCAATACTATGTGAATCATCCCATTTATTGAGACCTAATAGCTTACACTCCCAAATCACTAGCTTTTTCTATTTCTGTTATTTAGTAGCATAGAAGAATTATTTATAGCAGAAAAAGAAAACTCTTTTCTCTTTCTCATTGAGTTCAGATCCCAGTTAAGAGGGGGTGGTCCAAGGTTGAAAACCTCTGACCTGTTTAGTGCTGTGTATTGCAAGTTTATCTATTGATTTCAACCACTACAATATCCCTGTATTCAATTAACAGACTTAAGTCACAAAACATTTATGTGGACAGATCTCTATAGTAGGACCCTATGTCGTGCTGACCTTAATCCATATAATGTCTAATTCTTTTTAATACTTCAAACTTGGAGAGAGGACAGTGCTGACATTGTAGATATGAGTGGGCATAAAATGAATAAAAGAAATTCTTCTGGCAACAATTCAGTGCATATAGTTTGTAGTAGAGAAAATGTTTTAAAAATAGAAATAACTAACAAGGTGGGGGGAATGTAACTAAAGACTGCCAGTTATAGGCACCAGAGGAAGGAGGGGGGGAGAGAATTAAACCTTCATTGTCCTTTTACTAATTTCAAGTAGTAATATAGTTATCCATACTAATCTCAGTTTTTAACTAATAAATGCAGACCCTGGCCACTGAAAGAGAGTCTACAGCACTAGACTCTAGTGCATGAACCTTCACTGCACTCTCTCTCTCAAGTTCTCTGTCAGTCTATCTGTCTGTCTGTCTCTCTAACATCTCTCTGTCTCTGTCTCTGTCTTTCTGTCTCTCTTACTCTTTCCCTCTCTGTCTCTCCCTTTCCCTTCCTCCCCTACATTGTGCCACTGCCACCATGATTATTCTACTTATAGTCCAAATATCTCAGCTGTTTAGATTAAACTTCTCCTAACCCAGTGAGGCTTTGCACAAACCTCTACAAAATATCTCCTTTTCAGCATAGGGATAAAGCAACATTATTTGTCTACAAATACAATTCTTAGATTTTAGATGCTTTCCCTGCCTATTAAGCTGTTTGAATAATCAATTGTATCCCATACAGATAACTTTGTTTGTTAGAGAAGTAAATATATCCTTTCCTTGATAGGCAGATAGCAAAGTACGTGTAATTTTTAGTCTTATCATTTTTCTGGGGATAGTAAGTGACTTGCCTAAGTCACAAAGACAGACAACCAGATGTGAACCCAGGTTGTGGTTCTCTATTACTCCATATTTGAAGTATTCATTATAAATATATGTGTGGACATTTCAGAGAGAGAGAGAGAGAGAGAGAGAGAGAGAGAAGTTCAATGTATCAGTTTCAAATTTACAGAAAAGGGAAAAAACCATCCAGTTAGAAAATGGCTAAAGCAAACTTTTCTGGTAACAATTCAGTGTATATAAACTAATGGTTCTGAGAACACCACCAAACTCTTTAGCCTTATCTTAGAATTTATCTGTAGCTTGATTCTAACTGAATTTAATAATCATACTTGTGTCACTTAGGAAGAGTTATTGGAACTCAAAGCACTCCAGAGTCATTTCCTAATTTAAATCCTCAATCTTGTTTTTAAGGTTAATAGCTGTTCATAGAATTAGTAGGATGAATAAAGGGTCATTGATAATTGATAAGTGACAATCATCTCAAGGTCATAAAGTCATGAGCAAAATCCATATTTAACAAGTGTGTATATGCCTTACCTGTCTCAGGATCATCTTTGGTATTTTAAAGTCTGATACAAGTTATAGCTGGCAGCTAGGTAGTACAGCCGGTGGTACAGCTAGGCAGATCACCGGGCTTGGAATCAGGAAGATCTGATTTCAAGCATAATCTCAGAAACAAACTAGCTGCATGACCATGGACAAGCCACTTAATCCCTATTTGTTCTTCTTTAAAATGGGGATACACTGGAGAAGAAAATGGGAAATCACTCCAGTATCTTTGCTAAGCAGATCCTGTGAACAAAATCCATTGGCTCACATACAGTTAGACACCACTAAATAATATTAAGTTTTAGCTATATTCCCTGATCGTTCTTTTTTTTCCCTGAAAACACCCAACTTGAATTCTCTGATACAGTCAAATATGATTATTGCCTGGCATAGTCATTACTTTCTCCAATCTCTTACCTCACTTTGCACTCCCTGTTTTTGCTTTCTGTCAAACAACTTAATTTCCTACCTCCAAAGTCTTGCTTAAAACTTTTCTTTACCTTTATTTTCCCTAAGCAGTCCCCTTTAATTTTTGATTTATTCAGAATCCCCATCCCACAGACTTCCCCAAGGGCTTATGCATTTAACTCTGGACTACTCATAGTGCTTCTGTTGAGTCATTCCAGTTATGTTCAACTTTTACTGACATCATTGGGGGCTTTTTAGAAAAAAATTTGCAAGGCAATGGGGTTAAGTGACTTGCCCAAGGCCACATAGCTAGGTAATTATTAAGTGTCTGAGGCTGGTTTTGAACTAAGGTACTCCTGACTCCAGGGCCAGTGTTATATCCAGTGCACCACCTAGCCACCCCCGTTTGGGGTTTTCTTGACAAAGATACCAGAAGTCTTTGGTATTTTCATCTCTAGTCCATTTTACAAATGAGGAAACTGAGGCAAACAGTATCAAGTGATTTGCACAGGGCCACACAGTTAGTATGTGTCTTAAGTTGGATTTGAATTCATATTTTCCTGTCTCCAGGACCAGCACTCTAACCTAGCTGTATTTACTCAAGTCCTACGTTGAGCAAGACATCATATTTGTAAGGTTTTTAGCTGAGGGTTCTGATCTGATGAGTCTTCTACAGATATTTCTCATGCATGTTCCTCTTCTCTTTCAATATTTTTTAAGCTCCTAGGAGGAATTAATCATAAGAGAATTCCAAGCCCAGTGCACCTGCAGAGGAGACAGCCCTTGATTCCTGGTAGGTTTCAGGAGGTATCACAGAACAAGCAGGTGTGACATCCCTGCATGTGACTTCCAAACATCGTCTCCCTCTAGAGTCTCCTAGTGCTTTGTCAGTGGCTGCTGTTGTCTGTCCCTTCTGTTTTCGTTTTCTTTTTTCTTTTTTAAAAAGCCAAAAAAGACTACAATTTTTTTTCTCTCTAGGAATACTGCAGTATGCTAATTTCTTTCCATTATCTGTGTAAGGAGTTTGATTAGCAGCAGCAACAGCAGGCTCTAGCCATAATTATGTAGACCATAATTGAACATATTTTTGTCTTATGGGCTGAAGCAAATGCAGATTCTTTATAAGATGATCTTGGCATTGAATGCCATTGGCTTGTTATAGTAGAATAGTGTTGGCAGATGGTTTAAGAGAAGCCTATATGCTAAGTACACATAGCACCTGCATGAAAGGAGACAAGTCCCGGGACAGCTTTCTTTTCCTCCTAATCTTGGTCCAGTTAAGAGATGGCACCAAGAAAATTATAATAATAAAATATACACATGGCAAAAAGACATACGACTCTAATGTGCATATAAAGTATCAACTGTATATCAGGGATCATGCTAGACACTGGCAACCGAAAGATGAAAAATGACACATTATTTTCCCTCAGAGAGCTCATAATGTAATAGAAGGGGTAGGAAATGTGTAAGTGAATATGTTAAATTGTCATATTTCAAGCAGCTAGGTAAGTACAGTGGATAGAGCACTGAGGCTGAAGTTAAGAAGATCTGAGTTCAGATTTGGCCTCAGACACCAGTTATGTAACTCCGGGCAAGTCACTTACTTAACCCCTAGTTGCCTCAGTTCCTCATGGGGGATACAATGGAGAAGAAAGTGGTAAACCACTTCTGTATCTTTATCAAGATAAGTCTACAAAGTCAAATAGAGTTGGACATGACTAAACAGCAACAAGCACAGAGGAAAACTACAGGAAGACTTTTAGAAATGAAAGTTCATATAACTTAGAAGTCATCTAGTCCAAATCCTTATTTTATAGTAACCAAAGAAAATGAGGGCTAGAGATTGTAAATAATTTACTCAAGGTCATGCAACTAGTAAGGACAGAATCAGATTCAAATTCAAGTCCTTTGACTCTAAATTCAGGAAATCTTCTGTATTATGTTTTTCCCCCAAAGTCACATTATACCTGAAATGGACCCTTAAGGAAGAAAAAGATTTCACTACTCAGAGATGTTCAGGAAATATCTCGATCCTTTGTCAGAAGTTTCAGAAGAGTTGGATCAGAGAATAGAACTTAAGGTTTTCTTTGCATTTCTTATAGCACACCCCAGGTATATGATTTTTGATTTTGATTAAATTAGGTAGGGAAGTTGATTGATTACATACCATCTAAGTTATCTTCTGATTTCAAGATTCTATGATTCACCCTCTTTTCTAACAATAAGAAAAAAAGTGTTTCTTAACTCCTGAAGCTACATTTCATCCTTCCTGAGTCCAAGCAGTGAGGGTTATGTATTTAATAGTTGTATCAAACTCAGAGCATATGACTTTTCATAAGGAACTCTCTCTCTCCCTCCCTTCCTTTCTCCCTTCCCCCCTCCCCTCTCCTCTCCTCTCCTCCCTCACCTTGATTTGTTCTTATTAAAGAGATCTGTTTTATCATTTCAAATACTAAAGTTCTATATCTTATCACTGAGATTGAGCCAGATTTAGCCAGATTTGGAATTTTCAGTGTAAACACCTCAGAAACCTGCAATCAATACAAATCAGGGCTTGATTCATTTTCTTGATTGTACATAATTAAAAGGTTAATAATACATATTAAACTTACAAGTATAAGCTTACACAATTTTGGAGGGGGAACTGGATTGTTAAACATTTACTAGTATACTATTGTTTATATGTAGGTGCATAACTTCTTGAACAATTATATATCAAACATTAAATGAGGTCAAAGGTTCATGATGTATATATATATATATGCACATATATAATTCACATTCATATATATAACAAGCTCTTTATGTTTATTCTCTCTCTATGCTTAATGCACAGTGGCCATTTTTATTGATTGATAAGAATATAGTACATATGCATATATAGACATGCTTGCATATATGTGTATATATTTATATATATATATATATATATATATATATATTTAATGGGAGACAGCAAAAAGAATAAGATAATCTTGAATGTTTTCCATAATCTAGTACTATTCAACATCTGCTTATATTTAGTATCAGATTATTTAAAGTTACTCTTAAATGTAACTAGGAAGTCCCAAGATTAGAAGAAATTCCAGTATTAGTAATGACTGGCAAATTAGTGGTACTGTCGCAAAAATCAGGGTTCTTAGAAGTGAAAAACTCAAGATTGGCCCTGGAGTTGTAAAAAACCTCAAATCTTTATTCACAGACCTGTAAAGTTCTGCACAACTTGGAAAGCACAAATAGTTCACTGAAACACCATGGACCTAGGAAAGAATTTAGTTGCAAGCCCGGAAACAACATAGGAAAGAAGAGAGAAGAAAATGGTAGGAAGCCTAGGAGAGGAGAGGAGAAAAGCTTAATCAACACAAATCTGACCACATGGATTTCGGGTCATATTGCTCCAGCAGCATAGACCAGGAGCATGTAGTTCTAACTTGGAAAGAGAAAGTGATCATCTTGTGTGGTGGGGGGGAGTGATCATCCTGAAGGACCTTGCTTAAATGCATTTCCATAGTGGGTAGAACAAGGGTGGTGCTTGGGGAGTGGTTTAGCGCCTGGTTCCAGGTATTCGCCAATAGATATGCGAAAAGGATGCCCCCCCCCAAGCAGTGGTTAGGATAGTACTCATTGCATGTGAATGGCATTCTATGCACTAGTCCTTCCTATTCCCAGGGATGTGACCTCCAAGTCCAACATGGTTATTTTTCTGTGCCCTGTCACAGCTCACATTTCAAATTATTTCTTTTCTGGATGTGTGCTACTGGCATCTTTATTTACCATCTTTATACAGTAATATCAGAAGATGTGCCACTGATGTCATATCTGAAAGTCCATTATTAAGTGCCCTTAGCCTCTGAGATCTTACTAGCTACCATCAAGCCTGAACCCAATTCTGTTTCCTAAAAATCTAGGGTCACATTCTCTACAGATCATTGCATAGTTCTCCCTGCTCTTATTTGGGCAGAAGGTGGAGTTGTGAAAAAAATATATGATTTTGTTATTATTGTTTCTTTCATTGAATTTAATAGTTAACCCATTTTCTCAAATTCTTTTGCTATGATTTTTATATTTGATTTGATTTTGTTTAATTTGCAATTCATACCAGTTTTTATGTTCTAAAAATAAAAATACATCAGTATTAATGGCTTATTTAAAGTAACAAACAAAATAGAAATTAAAATAGAAACAATGCAAGATAATATGATAGAAAAATAATTGTTTTAATTTTTAAATGATATAATATTTTAAGGGTTTTTTTGAGGGGATGACACCATCATTGATTTTTTTTTCAATCAAAAGAACACTGAAATAGTATAAAAAGACTTCCCAATCATCCAGATTATGTGTGTCTGGAGTCCCCAGAAGGCCTTAATCTGCCTTTACATTGCTCAAACTGCATGACAAGCAGGATCTTTCCCATCTTAGAATTTAGGCTTTATAATTAGCCTGGAACTAAGTGACATAAATCTGTCAGGAGCAAATTACAGAGAGATTTAGCTATGGCTATTTTGAAAAGTCATTAGGCATTTGTTTAGTAATAAAGACTAGAAGTAAAAAGTTACCCAACCTCCTGATACCCATAGAAAAGGGGTAAGTTAAAGTCAAATTATATATGAATATAAGAGGAGGACCCAATTTCTTCTTTACCTGGCAGATTTCTTTTTCAATAGATCATAGAATCTTGGTCCCCAGCATTTCTCTGAATGTGAAGTAATGAAAGTTTGTACTTGTTTTCCTATTTGACTAAAGCAAGGCTTCTATTTGATTTGGGCATGACATTTTCTAGATGATAGTACTTAAGGAGAATTTATACTATGTAATAGTGGTAAAATACTTTCTAGGGTGAGACTACCTCCCTTTAAGATATTTGTGAAACAGGGAAGAAAAATATATGAAACACGGTATACTCTCAAAGTAACTTTCAGAAACAAATTCAGTAATGGAGAAGATAGTAAATAATGATTGAGGGTGGTGGGGAGGCAACAGTGGAGAGCATTTGGAGATGGATTTGGAAGGAGAAAGATAGAAACATGCTATCTTATAGTTTCTGATTTTATCCAATTATTCTTGTTAATTGAAAGGCAGCATGAATAGTAGAAAGAGAGGTGATCTCTAAGCCAAGCTCTCAGTCCAAGACCAGCATCTTGACTTTTGTGATATTGGACAAGTCACTTAATTAGCCCCCCAGTTCTCTAGACAACTTTCGAAGCCTTTAAGTTGTAAGAAAAGTACTGATTTGCACTGGTGTTTTGTTTGTGTGTGTGTGTGTGTGTGTGTGTGTGTGTGTGTGTGTGTGTAGTGGGGAGTTTACAGGTCAAATCCCTGCCCCCTATTTTTGCTAAGCATATTTTTATTTTTCTGGTTGATAAAAATACTGCACCCTCTAAAGGGTGGCACCCTGTAAAAAGTCCTGATCACACTGCCCTAGTTATGGTTCTCACAGTTGGTTCTCATTATCTGAGGGATAGCCTGTATATTTTTACTTTTCAGGTTTGGAAGAGTGTTTGGAAGCACTCCTTAGATATGAGAATGTGCTCAACCTGTTGTTGCTATTTAACCTTGAATAACTGGCAAGTACACTGCAATCCTTTAGATGAAGCTACTGGCAAAGGCTATTGTTTTCAGCTAGAAATTAACAATGCCTCTTCAGCGAGCCATGGATTTGCCTTATTTTACAAATCGATCATCTATTTAGGAGTTTAATTTGTTGTCTTTCATCAATCATGTAGCATTTTTATCAGTGATGCCAGCACAGTCTAAGGGGTTTTCAATTAACCCAATTAAAGGCAAGAACATAGTAACTTTAAAGGGGGAGGTGTAGCCTTATTGAACAGAATAGAAAGACTAATAGTTATCTCCCTCAATAGCCTGGCACCTTGGGTCCTGTCGGAAGGTGGGGCTGCAGGTTGGATCTGGGTGTCAATAGTATTGAAATGTGTTGTCTGACTGCTAGAGTAGAATAATATGCTACTGGTTATTTGAGTTAGGGCGGATTATTCCGGCTCCACAGATCCCACATGGGCACCTTGTTTCTCTCTAGAGAGTTAATAATGGCCATGATGATACTTAACAAGGGAGGGAGATGGGCTCGTGGAACACTCAAAGGTAGCTGGAGGGGAGGGGCGAAGGACCAAGTTCTGATTTGTTGCTGAAGATGCTTAAGTTGGGAAGAGGGGGAGGGAAGAAGTGTAAGGAAAATCTCTGCATCTGAGATCCAGGGAGGTGAGAAGCACCTCAGGTAGGTTCGAGAAATCAACTTGCTGGGGGCAACCTCCGGCTAAGCTTTTAGGGATTGGTTAAAGCAGATAGGTCATAGAGGTCACTCAGACTTTGTTGGCGCTTCCTCCCTGCCCCCACCCCCTAGATTCCCCCCCCCCCCTTACCTCCTCCCTACCTTCCCGGTTAATATTGCTAGCACTAGAGCCATACACCCCTTTGTGGGTGGGGGAAAGGGGTGTGTGTATGAGGGAGAGAGTCCCTGCCCGTGTGACAGATCAGCGCTCAGCGGAGAGTGAGCGGATGGCACATCACTTACCCACTGGGCAGTCTGAGATGTTTGCCTTGCCCTCTTCGCTGGGCTGCAGGCAGGGCTCGGGGCCAGACCCGAGCTTGGAGAAGCGGAAAAAGAAAGCTTTTGATTTGATGAGGATGAAGCCCCTGAAGGAGCCCGCGCCTAGCAACAATGTATCCTTCGTGATCCATTGCCACCTAGGCAAGGAGATTAAACACATTTGCAGCAACTGCGGTCGCGGTGAGGACACCCGGGACGGTGAGTGCTGGGATGTCTTCCGTGCAAGCATTTGTACGAGAGGGAAGCAAGGGAGCGGCTGGAGAGACGGGGAGGTTGGTTTTGTTTCCTTGCTCCTCTTCGTGTGTGCATGCCAGATGCTTAGCTTGCGATCTCTGGCTGCAGGGCCACAGAGAAAGACCCCAGGAATAAAGCCCCCGGAGGACTTCGGGGGAACATTAGCGAGCAGAGCCAGGAATAAATAATAAGAGTGCCTTCTCTTTGCTGTTGAAATAAGGTTTTGAAACAGGTGAAAGGACCAGGCAACTCTGTTAGATCACTGTGTGGGAAGGGTTGGTGGACTTGGACAGTTTTGTGGGGTCTAGAATCGTTTCTATCCATCCTGTTTGTCCCCACCCCACCCCAAACTTTCATCCTTCATGAAAGCAGGCTTTGCTGAGCTTGACAGTTAGGAGAGGTTGGCTTTTCTGCAATATGGCTTTGGGGTGTGGTGGCTGCACCTTAGGGTGAGAGCTCATCCCCTTAAAGGTTCCTGAAGTTATGAGATGATGGTTCAGAAGAGGAAAATATGGCCTTGGATTTTTGACAGCTGTTTAGGGACAGCTTTGAAGAAACCCAACATCCCAAATCAAGAAGGGTAGAGTGGGGAGACACATCAGCTGGCAGGCTGAAGGCATCTGTGCCTATGTTCACCCAGGGCCTCTCCCACCTACCAAAGCTTAATTAAGTAGAGCTAATTCAAAAGAAGTTATTTTTGCAAGAACCTCTCAACAAAAAGAACTTGAAATTAAGTAATGTTGACTTACAGTAATCCAGATAGTTGTCTTCCTCTGCCAACTAGGATGGCATTTCACTGTGACTTTGGAGGGGGTGGAGGGTCTGCCTAGAATTGTTTGAACTTGTCTCATATTCTTGAAGGTCAAAGAAAAGTTTTAGGAATCAAATATGAAAATGAAAACAATCACTGTCATCATAAGGGCTGAGTGTTAATAAAATCTGCCCTTGTACCTGGTTAATTTCTCTAGTGAGGAAAATTTTCACACAAGCAAAGATGTTTTAGTTTGTTTCAACCAAAGCAGCAAATATTACTGAGAACTCTCTTTTGTCAACCAGTGGAGTTCAGTGTAATGAAGTGAGGAGGGTTTCACTAATGTCTTTTCAAAATTAGAGTCCTGCCTGTGTAATTATACTTTTCTTTGATTAAACTGCCAGAGAGGCTATATGGAGATGGCTTTTCAGCTTAGACTAGAGAGAACCTGGGACTCCACTGGAAAGGATGCTTTTTCTGGGAATACTAAGACTTTGTTTTGGTTTGGGGAGGGGGATGCTACATGGATATTGTTGCATAATTTTGCAATTCTTACTCTTACTATTTTTTGGTGACTGCAGTCCCTGTGACTGCAAATCAAGTTCTTTATGATATAAGCACAAAGCATTTATATTGGGAAACAGCTAAGACATTTTTCTTCTTGGAGAAACTCATGCTGTTAGTTTAGATAAATTGATCCCCCTGAAGAAAAACTGTCAACAGCCATCACAGATTTGTCTCAATTTAGTATTTCTAAATGTTGGCATAACCAGAAAGGAATAACATTTTACTCATCTGTGTGTGTGTGTGTATGTGTAAACATAAACATAGTATCTGACTACATGCACACTAGTGTGTGCCTGTCTGTTTTCTGCACTCCTCATACTATTGGGGCATAGATTTTACTGCTCACAGCAGGAATTTCTTCTTCTCTGCATTAACTCTACAGTCTCTAATTATTTAGAAGGATTTAGGGAGGTAAGGATACCTCCTTTGATATGAAAGTACTTAATTTCAAAAGTCTAACCACAGGGAAGATTATATTGGTTTTTCTCAGAAGAAACACTGAGATGTCTTATAGTAATCATTTTGCATGGATGTAGCTGACTACCTAAAGGTATAGGGAATTCATTTAAGCCTTTAAAGAGAATGAGATAAAAATATTTAACGCTTCTGTTTTTAGTGGAAATGTGTAGGTGACTGAGTGTTTTGGAAAAATATGTTTATGTGATATGGATATAAAAAGTGCAAATAAACCTCACTTTTTTGCAAGGTAAACAAGGTTTATTGAATTGTTAGAGATATGCCTGCATATCATCAATTACCTTATGGAGTTCTAATAGTAAGTCTAAGTAAGGCAAGCAACGAACATGGATAAGTTTTTGCTACCAAAAATTTCTGGGGAAACTGAATATTTGCAACCATATTGAAAAGATACAAGGAGAGTTCAGCATTTAAACCTTCTAGAAATTTTAATTGGAAATGTAAATAGCTTTCCTCCTCTCTAGAACTAAGTAAATCCTATCACCTCTCTAGGCCTCAGTTTGTTTGTTTTTTCTGTAAAATGAGGACAACATCACTGATACCAAACTCAAATAGAAAAAAGTGGTTCCTAAACTAAAAAGAATCCTTGTGGACTACATGTTTACAAAGGAAAAACTTGTATTAATATTATTTATGTTATTATGCTTTTATTTATTTTGTTAGCTATTTCCCAATTCCATTTTTTTTAGTTTTTGCAAGGCAATGGGGTTAAGTGGCTTGCCCAAGGCCACACAAGCAATTAGCAAATGTCTGAGACGGGATTTGAACTCAGGTACTCCTGATTCCAAGGCCAGTGCTCTATCCACTGTGCCACCTAGCCGCCCCATCCCAATTCCATTTTAATCTGGTTCCAGTCACATTTGGGAGTTTTGTGACCTAAATACAATCCAGGGGTTTACATGTATGATACCTTTGAATTAGATGACCCCCCCCCTTAAGATTCCTTTCTAGTTCTCAAAACCTAGGAATCTCTGAGATTAACCATTCCATATAGCATGCTCTCTTAAGGAAATGCACACCTTCAAATCAATTTACCTTTTGTTCCACCCAATGATCTATTATTCCAGCTACATAGAATGAACCTGTTATGTTATTCAACTCTGAGCCTGAACTCTGAGGAAAGAAGGATACTGTAATTATGAGAGAGAGAACACTCTTTTGTGACTGATGTCAACAACTTAAAATTATTAGAAGCTGGTTTGTTTTTGAGATTCCACTCATTTGTTATGATTCTAAGGAGATCTGTTGGTTCTGTATACCCTTTTCATTGCTGAGCCTACTGATTTTGCCAAAACCAGACTATTCATGCAGCTTTCTTCATTCACAAAACAGCGCCATGTTAGCAATTTTCCTGTCCAATCCATGACAAAATTATCAGTCTTAGGGAATATCAGTTTCCATAAAGGAAAAAAAAGTAAGGTTGCTGCACATCTATGCATGGGTCTATGTGTTGATGTCTTATTGGGTCTTTGATCTTATAGAAAAGCTCCCATATGTATAGTCTCCAGCCCAACCTATATGCTTTCATGGTCTGTGCTACCCTTGTCCTCATCTCTCCATAAATTCCCATGGAGAATCTACCTAGAATCCTGAAAGTCTTCTCAGTCTTTGATCATTTCATGCATATCTATGCCACACTCAAGCTTCTAACTTTGTGACTGATTTATTTCCATTTCTGTTCATATGTTCCTCTTAGGATATCTTTCACATCCATATTTGTGTTCAAGTCATACATGGTTATTTGCTGCAACCTGATTATGCCCACCATTCTTAGAGTGTGATAGCCCATATTTTCTGGCATAGAGCATTCTTGAGTAGTATTAATCTTCAAAAAATGGACCTTGTGAGCAATAAACACTTTGGGATCATTTAAAGTGAAGTATTTTTCAACCTACTCTCTTCAGTATCTGTATAGTTCTCTCTGAATATATTCATATGCACCCATACATAAATGAAAGCTTATTTTTTAAAAAAATAATTAGAATTGTCTAGTAGTTTATTATATTCACCAGCTCTGATAACACTATATATCATAACTCCTTTCATTTGGAAATAAAATATGAAGGAGATACTTTATCTACTTTTTGCCATTCATCCATTGGTCTATATAATAATGATATGATTTGGTTCATAACTGATATTTTAATATTGAATATAAATTCAGTACTGGATTATAGTGATAGAGATGGGAAGGGTAAAAAGCCAATTAGATAAATGACGAAGGGAAAAGAAGTGGTCAATATAGAAGTATGGTAATAATACAGGGGTGAGAGGCTTACTTGAGGATACAGAAATAAACATAAGTTAAAGAGGATCAGTGCTGTCAAAGGACCACTGCCTCCAGCTAGTGTTTATTTCTCATCAATGGAAAAAATCACACACCTTCAAAAATAATCCAAAACTGCCAAAAATGATATTATTGTTTGAAAATACAGTACAAAATGAACACTTATTTGTTTAGAATAGCTACACACAAACCTAACATTATCCCCATTCTTATAGAATAGAAGGTATCTTCAGTGTTATTTAATTAAATAAACACTTATTTAACACCTACATGCCAAGCATTAGGGAGACAAAGACAAAAAAATGAAACAATTCTGACTCTCAAGAAGCTTCTGTTTTACTGGCAAGATATAATACACATATGAGAATAAGTAAATATGAAATATTTGCAAAGTCATGCACAAACATTTCAAGAGGATGATATTGATATTAATTAGGGATGATACAGAAAAACTTCATGCCAAAGGTAGTACTTGAATTATGTGTTGAAGAAACAAGAGTTATTTTGAAGCAGAAATGAATAGGAGCAGATTCCAAATAATGGAGGAACCCTTGAGCGAAAACACAAAGGTATTAAATAGGAGGTAGAACTCTGTGTATTGGAAAAACCTAAAAGGCTACTCGGACTGAAAAAGAGAGTATGGAGAGAAGGGGGAACTAGGAAATAAGATTGTGAAGGTAAATGAAAGCCAAATTACTGAGGATTTTAAATGTCAGAATGAAATATTTATATTTTATTCCAAATGTAATAAGAATCAGTGTTGGCAGAGGATCACTGAACCTAGCTAGTGTTTGTTTTTCATCCATGAACAATCTCTCTCTCTCTCTCTCTCTCTCTCTCTCTCTCTCTCTCTCTCTCTCTCTCTCTCTCACACACACACACACACACACACACACACACACACACACACACACATCATTTAAAGCCTTGAAAATATTATTTCTTTTAAGTGGGATGGAGGAATGGGGAGTGATATAACTAGGTTTATATCTTAGGAATATCAGTTTAGCAGCAGTATGTAGAATATCTTGGAGAATGGAAAGCCTGGAGGCAAGAAGACTGCCATGTATAGGTGAGGGTGAATTAGGGTAGAAGAGATGGAGAATGATTTGAGTGAAGAATGAAAGGACTTGAGAAATGTGTGAATATGGGCATTAAAGTAGTTAGAAGAGTTCAGGTCTGTTAATATGAGAAACTGGAAGGATGTAAATGTCCTCCACAGAAATAGAGAACTTTGAAGGGTTCTGGGTTTGTGAAGTACAATAAATTCCCTTTGGACATGTTGAGTTTGAGATGCTTGTATAATATCCACCTGGAGTGTTCAAAAGGTAGTTGGCAACACAGAAATGGAACCCAAATTCAAGGAAGGGGTGAAGGCTGTGTGTATAAACATACATATATACATGGATACATGCATATATACATACACAGGGAAAGAGAGAGAGAAATTTGAGTTTAATCTGCATTTAGATAATTAAACCGATGAAAGTCCATGAGGTTACAAACAGAATATACAGAGAAGAGAACCCTTCGAGAATACTGTCATTTAGTGACTTGAAGAGATAAGCCAGCAAGGGAAACTGAGGAACTTCCAGATAGGAGGAGAATCAAGAAGAAAGAGTGCTAAGGAAGCCAAGAAAAAAAAGTGTCTAGGTGAAGAGGATAATCAATAGTGTTAAAAATTATAAAGAAGTTTGTATAATCAGGACGGAGGAAAGACCATTGTATTATAGCAAGTAAGAGATCACAGGTGACTTTGTGAAAGAGTCATAGTAGAATCATGAATCAAACTGTAAAGCACTGAAAAGTGATTGAAGATGAGAAAATGCAGGCAACACATAGAGGCAACACTTTCTAAGAGTTTGACTAGGAAAGTGATATATATATATATATATATATATATATATATATATATATATATATATATATATATTATAGTATCTTTTGGAAATGACAGTGTGAGATGAATGAGTGCTTGTTTTGTTTTAAGGATGAAAGAGACCCAGACATGTTTCTAAGCAAATTAAAGTTGAGGGGGGGAATTGGGAGTAAGCGAGATAGCAAGTTCTTCCAAGTGGTAGAATGGAATTAAGAGGCAAAATATGAAAAGGGGGTTTTCTCGATAAAAAGCAGTACACCCCTTCTCAGAGATTATAGCAAAGGATAAGAGAATGTAGCATATTAAAGAAAAGTTTAGAGATTTAAAGTGGGGAAAATATTCATAATCTAGCAAGTATCTTTTTAGTTTTGGGGTTTATAACATGTTTTACATTCTCCTAGAATAGAAAGGGTCAAATAGGACGTCTAAAATTAAAAAAAAAGATCATTTAGAATAGCAACTGTGAAATTTTATAGGTTCAATCAAAAAAGAATAAAAGAATTGCCATGCAGTAAGCAGTGAGGACTCAGCAGAGAATAGATATAGTATCATTTTGTAATGGACCTAGTCACATATTGGCACGATTTTATCTAGCAAGATTTAGTAACATGTGAATAAAGAAAAGAAGGTGGATCCAAAAATTGGGGTTTGGTAATGTCTATCAAAATAGACAATAGAAAAAGGAACAAGAGATTCAAGAGCAGCTCGTCAATCATAAGGCCAAGACTGTGAAGATAAGAAAATGAAGATAGAGCCAGAGTAATGGACAGGAAGAATATGAAAGGATGGGGGGAACTGGGATCATGGTAAATATGAAGAAGAAGTTTAAGAAGATAAAATAGAAGGAACGATTAAAGAATATGAGATCTTGACAGGAGAAAATTTTCACCTTCTGGAACAAGGAAATGGAAAAGCTGTGGGTGATAGAGGAATAATTAAATGACTAGATCGCAAAAATAGTCTTTCATGCTCAATATCATCTTATGGAGAAACCTCTCATGGTCTGGCTTCACTGGAGATGGAGCCTCTAGTGGCTCCCAACCACTGGAAGTTGGATCTGTCCTTGGTACTGGTACTGTTTAACATTATTGTGAAATTGGATGAAGGTATAGATGGCATGGTTTTGAAAGTTGCAGATTACAGAAAATTAGGAGGATGTGTAACATTTTGAATGGCAGAATAAGAATCCAAAAGATTTTGATGGCCTAGAATTGGGGACCAATACATTTCAAAGTTAATTTAACAGGGAAAAACTTAAATTACTTGTACCTGGACAAATCAAATTTCCAAGTACAGAATGGTGAAGAGTGATGGTTTCATCATTCATAAATAGTTAAGATGAGAAAGATCTGTCTGGAAAGTTGAGTGGACTGCAAGTCTCAAAAATTGAATGTGTGAGAAATATTTAGTTTGGAGAAAAGGAAACTAAGTGGAAACATGATAAAAATTTGAATTGTCAGTAATGTGAAAGATAAATTATACTTGTTCTAGTTGCCTCCAGAAGGCTGCATTGGCAGTATTAGTAGAAGTTTTAGAAAGGCAGAACTTGTCATGGAAAATCTGCTAAAATAAGTTATTCAAAAATGGTATGGCCTGCTTCCTAGCAAAATGGTTTATAATCAATGGAAGTTATCAAGCAAAGACTGGATGATCCCTCCTGAGAAGATGGTATAGAATTTGATTCTAGTTCCTGATGAGACTCTGATGGCCTCTGAGTACCTCTAAACTCTGAAATTCTGTAAATCAAGGCTCCTGAGATTTAGCTATCTACAGGATTATCCAATAGCACAAGTTTGTGTATATACAAGCAAGAAAATTAGGTGCATATTTTACAAACATCTGCCTGTAGACACATTAATTCATCCTTAGTCCTACCAACTTTAGATATGGGCTTTTCTAAGGAGCTGAATGTTTTTCCAAATAATTTCCAATATTAATGTTTTAGATACATTAGTACATAGTATCATTATGCTAGAATTTTACTGAAATGCTTTCATTAAAATTCATTCATTCTCATCTTCTTTGAGGGAAGATTCCTTTTTGTGATTTAAAACTGTAGAATTTTAGAACTATAGGGAACTTTTAAGAATTATCTGGTCCAACTCCCTCATCTTAGGGAGGAGGAAACTGAAACCAATAGAAGGGTATCACACAGATAGTGGAGATCAAAGGAGAGACTTATATCTAGGTCTTCCTGACTTTTTGGTCAGCTTGTTTTTTATAATACAACTTTGGATGGGAAATACTTAATATATGATTTTTGAACTGAATTGAATTAAGACAACCAAAAATTGGAAGGGCCAGGAAAGAACTCATCTTTTGATTTCAAATTCTCTTCTCTTTCTTCTGTACCGTAATACCTCCTTTCTTCAGTAGTATGATCCTTTTGAATGTAACCCGAAGTGAATCTCTCCTTTTTAAAAAAAATTCATTAGGTATTTGTGCCAGGTGCTGTGATAAATGTTGGAGATACAAACAAAAGAGGTAAAATACTGTATTTCATTTTATTCTCACAACAATCCTGAGAAGTGGGAACCAATATTATCTCTACTTTACAGTTGAGGAAGATGAGGATAAATGGAAGTTTCTCTGCACACAAAGCAGTTGATTAGTTTGTTGCTATCAGTGCCTATTTACTGAAGAGTAGCGTAAGGGAGATGGACTGTCATCCCAAGTCTATAGTCCCAAGTTGGAAGTCTAAGAATTTTGTAGCAGAAGATGTTTTGGAAAAGTCAAAGAATCACGAACATTTTCATGTGGCCAAAATGTATAATGTATAATTTCCCCTACTTGATTTTTTTTAATGTGTATAATAGTAAATGGTAATCTTCACTATCCCTTCATATGGATAATAATTCTCCAACATATTTTACTGTGTTTCTGTCTGTTTAAAGGAAATATTTAAATATCAATGTATTGATTTATTTTTAACCTCATGTTCATCTAAAACCCCAAGAAATATAATGTCTCAAAAGTCACTCACCCAAGTGACTAAAATGGCAAAAAAAAATTAACTGCAATTAGTTGAAATTAATAGGCTTTTATAAATTGCCCACATTCTATAATGGATTACTAACATCCAATTCTTGTAGTTTGGTGACCTTAGAAACATACTTTACATTTAACCTTCTTAAGTGCAAGACATGGAAATTGGGACTTCACTTGCTCTCTCAGTGCCTAAAAGTAGGGTACTAGGTGAGTTGTAGGAGAGAACCATTGAGAATCAGTCACTCATTCAATCAACAAACATTTATTAAATAACTCCTGTGGTTCAGGTATTCTTTTTTGGTCTTGAAAAAATAAATACAGAAATGAAACAACACCTCCCCTCAAGAAGATATAGTGAATTTACAAACTTCCTGGACGACATTTCTCTCACACAACTTGTCCTTCCAGGTCTTCATAGCCATTGCTTGGACTATTGCAATTGCCTAATAATTGCTCATCATGTTTCTAATTTCTCCATCCTCCTAGGTATGGAGAGATTACTCATCCAAACCAAACTTAAAATAAGATAATAATTGAAAATTACTTAGCATAGTGCCTTTCACATAGTAAATGCTTCTTTCCTTCTTTTTCCTTTTGGGAAAATTTGGAAATGTTTCTAACTAAAAATAAATGAATACTTTGAATTTGGTCAATTATATTTTTTGCATTGGTTGGTCCCCCTGAAAACTTTCCATATTAGTTCCAGGATCACATCTCTTATAAAAGAGAGAAGAGTTCTTATAATTCCCACCTCAGACCTAAAAATCTGAAATTGGTTATTGTTTTAGCATGAACTTTGAAACAATAGCTTCTGCTATTTTAGCACAGAGGAGATTTGCCTCCTCAGTAATTATTTTGCAACCCACAAAAGTAATTATAAAATCAAATGATTATCTTCTAAATAGGATGTAACCTCAGCAATGGCTCTTGAAAAATAAATAAATAAATACCTCTCCCATCATTCAGTTCTCATTGTTTAAAGCCTTAAAATCCTCCCCACCCTTTTCCAGTTCTCCTCCCCATACCCCAACTCTACTATTATCCCAAGACAATAGTAATTTAGGGGAGGCCACATGACCCTTGTCATGTTATGTGCTAGACTCGGATTGTGCTGAAGAGGAGGACTGGCTGTGGAGGAAGTGGTATGCCAGGCTTTGGATTTGTAGAACATAAAAATAAAGGAGAAGGAGAAGTGCGCCCATAGCACTTTCTGACTGAGTCTGCATGCTTGGAGGTGGAATTTTTCGTGTGTGGCCTTTAGACTCTGTGGGGTAGTTACAGTAGGAGCTGGCACCAATATTTACTGGCGGGGTTTGAAGAGTGAAATCTGGTGCACAGTGAGAAATCGTCCTCTCTTGACGAGCAGCGCATATATCAGAATTAGGTGATTTCTTGAGCACTTTAGAGTATGTTTCTGAGTAAGCGTGTGTAAGTCTGGTGGACCCAGCTACTGATTTGGATAGGATTTATTTTTATGTTTGGTGAACTGTCCGCCATTTGATAAGACTGGACATTGTACAGAGTGAGAGGAATGTCTAGAGAAAGCAGAGCCTTATGACAGTGACCATTAAGTATCTGTTTTATATTCAAGAATCACAATTTCTAGATTTAAGGAACAAAATGATTTATATGTTGCTTCTCCTAAGTACCTCCCTAAGGCACCAAGTTGAGAAACTCATCCTTCCTTAAATGAACGCACAAACAAACCTCCTTGCTTGTCCAAGACCCTAAATTTTTTATATCTAGGATGAATAGAATGCTGTATTTTTAGAACAATGAATAATTCATTTACTGTTAAACAGTCCATGGTCAAAGTGCTTCATCCCACAGTAAAACTGTGTATAGCCAAAGACATAGAAGCATTGAGAAGTACTTGACAGAATGAAAGGTGTACAATAAAAGAATCCTATGGAATAGTCTGGAAAGAGGAAAAGCTAGCAAAGCTTCCAGAATAAAGTGGAGTCTTTGGAGGACATGTATCTGGTCAAAAGCGCACATTTGTCTTGGGAAAAGAAGCTTTTGTTTTACAAGGTGGAACTAGAGAGAGTGCCAACAGCTAGAAAGTAATGGGCTAGGAGTGTATGTGTGTGTGTTTGTGTGTGTGTGTGTGTGTGTGTACGTGTACACACAGTACATGCCTGCTATGTTCAGCAGTCCCAGTAGGCTTGTACTTCTATGTCATAATGTTCAGAAAGCAAAAAAGTAAGGGAAATGATATAGGAGAAATAAAAAATTAAGTAAAATTAGGCACTTTTCCAGGAGACAGTGTCTAAAATTGAGAAATTAAAAAGAAGTTCTAGAACATCTTTAGAACATTTTAAAAACATACTTTAGAACATTTTTAGAATTTACTTTAGAACAAATATAAAGAACTCTGAGAGAATACACAGCAATTTATGATTTTCATAACTGTGAAATATAAACATCTTTTCATAACTGGGAAATCATGCTATTTACCCAAAGTCACACTATTAGCACAAGGAAACATTTTGATAATACAAATACAGTAAGTAGCCAACTTTATAGAGGGTTAGAAATTGTATATACTGAAAGAGATATGTTGCAGAGTATGAAAAAGAAGAGTAATATTATGTTTGTGGATTGAGACTGTTTCAAAATACCTGTCCAAATTTGCAACAGCAACAGCCATGGGTCAATATTAACAATCATTTAGAATGTATTGAGCTCTAAACAAAGAGCCTATCAGCACCTTGAACTCTCTCCTTAAAGCTGTTCCTGAGGCTCCTTTCTGTTCACTGAAGGACAAGCTATCATGGTTTAGTGAGTTAGGATGTGATATCTGTCATCTTGGATGAAAATGTAACAGTTGGATCATTTTACTTGGCCAGTTTCAATGAATGGAGTGGGGCAAATTTATGTGAATCTTTCTCTACTTGATAGTGTGCTCTTTCTCTTCCCTCTTCTTTGTCCTATTATTGTTTTGTATAACCATTATATTCCTAGTAGAATGTAAGATCCTTGACGGTAGGTACTTTTTTTATTATTGTCTATTTCCCTACAGACTGGCACAGAGTAGAAAGTTAATATAATCAGTTTCATTGACATAATCAAATAATGTCATCCAAATCTTGAGATTTAATTAGTTAGGAAATTAATCATAAATAGAGACTAATGATTTAGAAAGGACTTACAATCTAGGATCATAATTTTTCAGAGCTTCAAGGCATTCAAGGAATTGCCCAAGTAAAATTTCTCACTTTAGAAAGGTGGAAAGGAATCCCAGAAAGCTGATGTGTCTTGATAGCTAGAAAATGGCAGAATTTGAATTCATAGATATCGTTTTTCAGTCCAGGGTCCTCCCCCTAGATGAGGCTGTTTTGAAAAATTCTCAAAGTTCAATTTTTATTCCTATTTCCCAAATGATGAGGAATTATCAGCAGAGAGGGGGAGATGGAAAAACAATAAACATCTGGGAATAAAGAACTCTTGTTTCAATCCCAGGTGACCTTGGCATCCTCTGGCCCTGAACAAATTATTTAACTTCTCCATTTCTATTGTGCCCTATACAAGAGTGCAAGTATTGGGGGAAGGATAATTACTCCTTGTCTCAGGAGAGGATTGAAATAATTAAGGTGCTATTTGTACAAGTTTTAAAAATTGAAAAACACCTGAGGTTCTGTTTTTGACCTTCTCATATGCATATGGGACTGTTTAAACTCTCTCCATACAGAGTAAGGAGATGGATAGTGTTAGACTTTCAAATATCTACTATTCTCTCTATCCAAGATATTATTGCCTTTTTGACATGGAAAATTGAGCAGGAACCCACACTTGGATTCTGTGATTTCTAGGAAAGGGGAACAACAATCATATTTTATTTTTTGATTAGCAAATATTTATTTTCTTTCCCTTCTACATCACCACCACCATTTAAAGAAAAAGAAAAACAAAACGCTTGCAAGAAATATGGTTAGCCCCATGATACAAATTCCCACACTAGGTTTGTCTGAAATGAATGTCTCATTTCTCTTTATTAGGAGGTGAATATGATAATTTATCATTAGTTCACTAGAAATCATTGCATTGATCAGATTCCTAAGTCTTTCTAAGTTGTCTTTACAGTGTTTTTACTGTACTGCATTCATCATTCTAGTTCTGCTCATTTCATATAAATATTTCGAGGATCCTCTGAACCTATCCCTCTCATCAGTTCTGAGAGTACAATACTTCAGTTTTATATATATATATATATATATATATATATATATATATATATATATATATATATATATATAATATATATACCCTGTTCCATTATTTGTTTCACCTTTCCCCAATTGACAAACATCCCTCAGTTTCCATTTCTTTGCCATTTCAGAAAGAGTAGCTCTAAATATGGTTTTGCATATAATTCCCTTTTCTTTCTTTGATCTCTTTTAGATAAATGCTACTTATCCTAATTTATTTTAAAATCACTGAAGGCAGGAAAAGTTTCATTTTTTTTCTTTACCCAAAGTCTGAAACATCTTAATAAATGTTTGATTGAAAATGACCCACTAAATCTGGGGATTAGTGAAAATAGTATTGAATTAAGGTAGGATTTGGTTTGAAAAAGTTAGGGAGATATACATATATATATATATATATATATATATATATATATATATATATATATAGAGAGAGAGAGAGAGAGAGAGAGAGAGAGAGAGAGAGAGAGAGAGAAAGAGAGAGAGAGAGAGAGATAGCAATACTTCCCAACTTCCCACTTACTTTGGACCCCAAAGGAATACTGAAGATAATGTCCTGACAGACCATTTGCTATCAGTGACTTCTTTATACCCATAATTGAAATTGCATGTACTGTTAAGCAAAAGAATTCTATTTATGTACAAATGCAGAATGATCATTGCTTCTGGTGTCCAAACATAATCACTCTAAGAGTATTGTTTTCTCTCTGAGGGATGAAAATGAAAGACATAGGCATCTTTTTATATCAGACTGTTTAAAAATCTTGTCTGACTCTCACATAATAATAACCAAAACTCCTGCCACAAGGGTCTGTTGAGATTCTGATGGAAGCCAGCAGTAGCATTTTTCTTCCAGTTGAATAATTTGGAATGAGAGTATGTCTGTGCTGTGGGAGTGTCCTGGCACATTGCTGGCCACATACAGACACAAATCAGACACAGAAAAGCCTCATTTCATAAGGAAATCTTGTGTATGTGTTTTCAGGAATCAGTGGTCAAAAAACAAAAATCAAAAACAAAAACCCATTGATCCTATTGACCTTTGTCTAATTTATCTGAATGAAAACTATTCTACTGAAATTGTATAGTTACCAAATTAACTTCATGATTTCCTTGTGTGTTGCTATTTGCTAGCAACTTTCATACATGCACACATAAACATATATGTTTCTAGCATGTTTCATGTATATGTTACTAAATAATATGGTTGACATTTATATAATATTTAATACTTACAAAATCTGATAGCTCATTTGATCCTCATAGCAATTCTAAAAGGTTGGTGCTATTATTAACCACAACTTTTTCAGATAAGAAAATTGAAGCAGACAAGAATGACTGACCCAGAATCATGCAGCTAGTAAGTGTTTGAGAACAGATTTGAACAGAGAACTTCTTGACTTCAAATAACTGCTCTATGAACCTTTGTTAGGTATGGACCTTTTCAATAGGAATTGAAACTACAGAAATATTGAACACATTCCTTTCCCTGCAGGGAATTATAGCCAAGTTAAAGGAGCAAAATACTTAAATATAAAGACAATAAAAATATAGGGTAGCCCTGCCAATTGCCAAATACAAATAATGAGGTGGTAGTATATTTTTTATGGAAAAGGCATTAGACTCAATATCAGAGGACCTGGACTCAGATCCTAGCTCTATCTACCCCTTGTTAGCTTTATAACCTCAGCAAGTTGTTTTATCTCTCAAAGTTTTTTTTCACATTAGTATAATGAAAGTGTTGTGGAAGACTCATGGAATATTCTTCTATCCTTTCAGTAAAGAGGTGAGACCATAGATGCCAACAGAATCATGGCATCATGGAATTAGAGCTAGATAGGCCCTCATATGCCATCTCATCTAACCTCCTCATTTTATAGATGACAAAAATCAAAGCCCAGGTTGAATGACTTGTCCAAAGGTCACATAGCACCAGAAGTTGGATTTGAACTTGTATTATCATTTTAGTTCAATATTCTAAGCTCTTTTCAATGTACAATGGGTTCCTTGGTTTTGATCCAACATTTTTCTGTGTTATAAAGGAAGGTTAGGTAGGTGATGGGGGAAAGAAGAGTTTCTTTACTTAGAGTCTTTACCTAAAGATAATGTGCTAGATTTTTCACAAGTTGCAAATTATATGGCTCTTACCTTTGGTAGGGGGTCATTTTAGTTAATATTTTAATAAAAAGGGTTTTTCCCCCCAAACAAGTTCAGTGTCTTGAAATAAAAAATGATTTTATTTTCCACTCACAATAAGACCTTTATTAATTCCCTTTTGCAGACATTAACCCCAAATAAATTCTTGGTAGAGAGAGCTAGGTTAAAATGAATTTTTTTCCTTTGGGTCCCTAGTGGGGAAAAATCAACTTTATCATAGAAAATAACTTAACTAGCATTCACGTTTTCATCCTTTGAATGTGGCTATCCATATATAGGTTAAGAAGGATATCTTAAAAATTAGAGAACAGATTCCAGGCTCCAGGCAATAATAAAAAATCCAGGAACTTTTTAAAAACCAAAGCCTTCAACCAATTTGCATTGATTTGTATTTATGTTCTACAGTGCTCCTAAAACCAGGTTTTACAGAGAACATGACAACTTTCCCCATTCTAATATATCACCCCACCTCCCCAAAACAATGATCTGATTGAAATATTGGAAGCTAATGGAGAACATTCCAAATTTTTAGTAGAAAAATGAAGTAAACAGAACTAGGAAAACAAAATAAATACACAATACTTCAGCTGTATTAGTGGAAAGAATAACAATAATAACAACACACTTTCTAAATGCTTTGTAATTATAATGAGCAATCTTGACCCTGAAGAAAAGTAAAAAATATAAACTTTCCTTCCATGCAAAGATTGCAGACTATAGGTTCAGAACACCATAGGACATTATTAGATTTGGGTGATGTGTTGATTGGTTGTATTGCACTAATTTCTCTACCCTCTCTTAGTCTGTATTAGAAAGGATGGTTCTATTGGTGGTAAGGAAGAATTTCCATATTTGAAATGAAGGTTGGATTAAAGGTATAATAGAAAGGGAAAAAAGATATTTGGGAAAAAAATATCCATGTCTGTCAGCCCATCTATTCCTCTGTTCCCTTCTGAAGTCTGGTCATTTGTGGTTGATACAAGGCTCTCTCTGAAATAGTTGAGATACCAATAGTGTTATTTTCTATAACAATAAAACAATGTTCTTTTACTCACTAAACTTTGCTACTTTAGGAGTTTTAAGATAATTGAGATCTATTCCCTATTATGTCTGATTAAAAAACACTATTTTATGGTGAGCCTAAAACTAAGGATAGAATAATAAATATTTTTAGCTGAGAGAATCTTTAGATTCCATTTAGTCCAATCCCCTCTTTCAGATAAGTAGACTGATTCCTAGAGAGAGTCACTTTCCAAGGTCATGCAGTTTGTTAGTGATAAAACCATTTCAAGAGTTTGGTATCTCCATCCTATCTTTCAGTAAATCACAACTTAAGACTCATCTGTGAAAATAGGGTTGGGAGATTATAGAATAGAATCCCTAAGATCTAAAGTTCTGCCAGAAGTAAGAACAGACATGAATTAAGTACAAACTCCCTAGCCAGGTTTTCAAGACACACCACAACCACCAATTGGGGCAGGGATATAGTTTGGTATAAGAGCTCTCACCACTGCCTCTAACACCATTCCCACCTCTGCACAAGCAATGATCCTTCAACCCAACAACTAAGACCCATTCCTTGTGAACCAGGTGACTATTGAGATCTCTCAAATCTGAAATTCTGCATTTTGGTGAATGTGAATAATAGGGACTGGTGTCTTGACAGCAAGGAAATAGATTTTACCTGATTTGGAGAACCAATTCAACATCTCTCAGCAGGTACTGGAACCCCAGATAGATTGAGTGATTTCACTTGTGTCTGTTCCATATTGATATTTGGCATTTCCTTGGCAAAGTTACTGGAGTAGTTTGACATTTTCTTGATCAGTTCATTTTTTTCAGATAAGGAACTGAGGCAAGCAGGGTTAAAAGTAACTTGCCCAAGGTCACACAGGTAGCAATTGTCTGAAGTCAGATTTGAACTCAGGAAGATGAGACTTATAATTTCAGATCTGTCACTCTATCCACTGTGTCACCAGTATCAGGAAAGACTAAAACCTCTGGCATGAGGTTTTCCAGGATTGCTTTCCTGTTTGATATCCAATTGACACCCAACTCTTCCTGTGGCTCCAAGAAATTTCTGCATCCACAATGGCTTTACCCCAGTAAACCATTTTGGCAGATAAGACCAACCAGGTTGAGAGTGAACTAGAGGCCTCATATCTATCAGTGAGCTAATGGGATATCTGCCCCAAGCATATGAAGACTTTCCCTAGCAGAATGGGGGGATGTGAACAATTTGTTCTGATGTCATGAAGGCAGTTAAAGCAGGTAAAATGGAGTACTTAGAACTTGATTAGGTATCAGAGATGCCAAAGTCATCCACACAATCCAGGGCCATTGGCAGCTGTCTTGCTTTTTGTCTTGCCATTGGACTTCAATAATCTGAATGACAAAGAGATACCAATGACTTTTTACAACTCTGTCTTATTAAATCCAATTTTTGCATGAGTCTAAAGACATCACCCATATTATTTTACCATTTTTGCCTACCTCAAAGTCCTGTAACATGACATTTCTGAAGCTGCAGGTACAGATATACTGAGAGCTATAGTCAGAACCTGATAAATAGGCAGCCCAGGCCATGGGATTATCTTTTCACTGGACCAAGGCAGCAGTGGGATTTGGCAGCACCTGGGTTTCTGAGAAGCATTTTTTGGTGCTTAATAGTGAAAAAAGTTTTCAATATTCATTTTTGTAAGATTTTGAGTTCTACATTTTTCTCCTTCCCCCTTCTCATGATAGCCAAGTAATCTGATATCAGTTATACATGTACAATCATATTGAACACATTCCCACACTAATTATGTTATAAAAGAAAATCAGAACAAATGAGAAAAATCACTTGAAAGAAAAAAATTGAAAATGAATGCTTCAATCTGCATTCAATCTCATGTTTCCTTCTCTGTCTGTGAATAGAATTTTCCAATACAAGTGTTTTGGAACTGTTTTGGATCGTTGTATTGCTGAGGAGTGTTATATTTATCATAGTTGGTCATTGTAAAATGTTGCTATTACTGTGTAGAATGCCTTCCTGGTTCTACTCACTTCTCTCAGCATCATGTAAGTCTTTCCATGTTTGTTTCTTTGTTGTTTTTTTCTGAAATCCAATCTAAGCAGCCTTTTTTAAACAACCCAAATGCTCTCCTTCTGGTATGGGGAAGGGACTAGAATAATTGTCCCAAAATTGTTGATTTAGTGTGAGAAGTACAAATCCAGAGCTGTCTCCTCTCCAAATGCTTATTTGATAGAACCTTCTTAGCTTATATTGGTCTGATCATCTACAGTCAGACACATTCTACCATGAACTTTTGGTCAAGGATATTTTAGCCTTCCTGAAGAATGAAGGACAACAACCAATCAAGCCTATATGGGACTTTGGAGATAATAGGTGTTTAATAATGCTACAATATCCTCAGTTTCCAAGTGTGTTAGATGAAAGAAGTCACAGCATTTAAACCTCTTCTTGCTCCCAAGACTGAATTGGTTCTTCCAACCTATTCTGCTAATAATATTGTATTATGGGCTATCTGATTTGGATAATTTATATGCTGTTTGTTAATTATTTATAACCTTATGGAAAGACATGATCAGTAGTCCAAAAAGATGGGTAGGCATGAATGGAATTTTTACCACTAGAAGGAGTACCCTTTGTTTTTAGGTTTTTGCAAGGCAAATGGGGTTAAGTGGCTTGCCCAAGGCCACACAACTAAGTAATTATTAAGTGTCTGAGACTGGATTTGAAACCAGTTACTCCTGACTCCAGGGCCAGTGCTTTATCCACTGTGCCACCTAGCCACCCCTAAGAGTACCCTTATCAGTAGGATCACAGATCCACTGGCATATTGTAGGATGTTATTTTTGTATTGTATGGTAAGGCAGCTATAGAAACATGATTTCATTTTCAGGATTAGTGTTCCCTTAAACAAAGCTGGATGGATTGTTTTCTTTCATTGGCACCATCCTTGTGCTACCACCCACAGTACATATCTTTAATTTTCTTTTCTCATGTCTAATTAATTACCAAATCCTTTGACTTCTATTTCTACTAATGCCTTTTGAATCTATTCTTTCTTTTTTGGTCCTATTATTACTATTTTGTAAAGACCCTTATTAAAGCTCTCCTTAGACTATTTTATGTACCTTAACTAGTCTTCCAATGTCTGGTCTCTTCCTTCCTCTAATCTTTCCTTACCAGCACTGCTAGATTAATTCTTCTTATAGTACTTGTGATCATATTGTTCCTCTGCTAAAAGTTATTCAATGGTACACTATTATCTACTTAATTAAATACAAAGTCCTTAGCTTTAGATGTAACATTCTACAACCTGGCATCTCCCAGTCTTTAAAGACATGTAACTCATTATTCTCCTCAATATGTGTTATGCCAAAGCCAAATTATACTGCCTACCCTTACTTGTGCACATTTACTGCTTTATAATCTCTCAACTTTTGCTTATTCCAGTTTTCTGTCCCTGAAATGTCCTCCTTTTTTAATCTTTCCTATTTGAAATCCTATTCATTCTTCAGAGACTGATTCAATGAAGTCTTCAATGTGCCTCCAACCAGAACTGAACTTTTCTTCTAATTCTGCATGCTATACTCACTTATATTTTATGATATCCTATTTAGAATTATGATTTTATATATTTGCTTATATTTCCTGTCTCCCACCCCAAATACCTTTCTTTGTATTTTTCTCCAAAGCAATTAAACACACTGTTTTTCTCATAATGTATATTTGTATCTGACAATATAGAGAAATTTGAATGCAATTTAAAAGAGATGAATCTTTTTAATTTAGTTCTACTAAAGAAAGGGCACAGGATCACATCATGAGACTTTGACTGTATTTCTGATTCTGTCATAAACTGACATCATGGCCTTGGCAAAATAATTTTAAACTTAACCTCATTCTCCTCATCTGTAAAATGAGGGGGTTGGACTTGCTCTAAGATTTTAAGATTCTACAATCTCTGGGCAAGAATGATTAGCATGTTAATTCTTTCATTTGTATATTGGTTCCAAAACCTAAATGCAATTTAGTATTTTTATGCTTCATAAAGTTCATCAGAGGTATCATTTTCATAGATTGATATGATTCCTAGTGTGAAGTGCAAGATTAATAAAATTAAAATTTTCCTTCCTCATCTACTCCTGACTAGGAAAATTCAACAGATCTGAGGAAATATGTTTAAATCAATGATTCTTATCTTGTATTAACTGCAACAGATCTGAGCATAAACTCAGGTGTTTGTAGATTGTGAATTTGCATTATGGACAATTTCACTCAATCTATCAACTGACTAGTACTTACCAAGGGACTGCTGTCTGTCATAGTGTTATGGACTGAACAAATGAACAAAATGAAGTTCATATGTCAGCTTTAGTAGCTACAGAGGATCTTATAAAATTAGTGACAGCTTATACACATTGAGAAAGAGAGAGCAAGAGAGAGAGAGACAGAGGGCAAAACATTGAAGTAATCAATTATTTGGTTCTGACAAGTTAAGCAGGAATTCAAGAAAGGGAGAGATCAATATAGAATGGAATAATATGGACACTTCATCCATCCCTACTGAAGAATGGATGGGATTTGGCAAGTCAGCATCCAAGAAAGAATGATTTCCGAGTATAAGGAATTCTACAAATCAAGGCAAAAAAGTCAGGAATAAGTGTGGGGATTTGCAATGACAAGGATGGCACAGGTTAGCATTTTTAGAAGATACATATTGAGAAGTACAAGATGAGGCTGAATAAGTAGAGCAAAGCCTTGCAAACCAGGGAAGGGTGTTTGGACTAGCATAGATTCTCAAACAAGGTAGTGATGCAGTGAAGTGAGGCACCTTCTAATTCTGGTAACATGCAGGAAGGAAGGAAGGAAGGAAGGAAGGAAGGAAGGAAGGAAGGAAGGAAGGAAGGAAGGAAGGAAGGAAGGAAGGAAGGAAGGAAGGAAGGAAGGAAGGAAGGAAACAAGAGCTCATAGATCTAGGACTGGGAAAGACCTCGGATCTCATCCAGTCAGACTCATTCATTTTACAAATGAGTAGACAAAATCCCAGAGAAATCCAATGTCTTGCCCAAGGTCACACTTCTGTTCAACTTGACTTGGTTTCTTTGGAGCTCTTTTGATCAATGATGGCGATGGGGAAGAGTTTCTGAATACAGTTGAACAAGCCTAAGAAATTCTATTGTACTCTTACGTTAAGACCCCATATCCACAGTATATACTTATGGTATATTGGGTCATAGGTTGATTTAGACATGAAGGTCTAGAACCATCACATTTTATATACCTCTATGAAATTAAAATAAGTACCAGGTGGAATGTGATTAATTCATAGAACAAAACTGCATACCTACAGACCTTGTCATGAACACATTTATGTCCTTAAAGTATTGTTTAAGAATCATATGGGCTCCTTATTACTGGAATTTCAACAAAATCCATAGAGAAGTCCTTTGGAGATCAATGTCAAAAAAGTTCAGCCACAACCAGAAACTCATATTTTATGTTACATGAATGAAAGATTTTGTTTTTGTTTTTTTATTTTCCACTGAGTACTAAGGCATACAAAATGGAAAATGTTGAGTGCCTTTACAGTGAAGAGTGCACCAGTTATATGTAAATTTTGTACAGAATCATGATTATGACTGTAAAATTAGGGGAAAGAGAAACTATTGCTGGATGGTATAAGAAAACTTTAATATTCCCTTCTGATTTCTGACATATTTCCTCCATTGACCTAGGCAAAGTAGATTTTCTTTCAGTTGTTTTTTTTTTGTTTTCCACTTGCGAAATAGAAGTGGTATTCATCCAGCAGTGAAAATCAATATTGAAGGTTAACCAGATGATGGACCCACATCTACCCTAAAATTATTCAAGAAATATGAGCAATAAAATCATCACCCCTTATGACTGACAAACAATTAATTAGGGAGATGAGGGAATGAGCACTTAAATAAGTGCCTACTCTTGCAGTCCCTGAGTTAAGTGATCTACCTCATTTATTCCTCTCTGAGGAGTTTGACATGCTTTAAAATATCCCTGAAACATTCTAGGAATTGAACATTTTTCATCATATAGTTTTCATACAGATATCTATCCTGGCTATCACATCATTTATATATCTATAGAGCTTATTAACTTAAAATAAGACCAAACTTTCATCATCAACCATCTGTTGTGTAGATTGATTTGAAAACATGACGTTTCTTCTAAAGCACTAAAGACATTGAGTCATAGAGATATTTTCATAAGACCTTTCAGTCTATATGTATGTTGATATGTGGATGTGTTTTACACATATATATGTGTGTGTGTGTATACATATATACATATATATGTACATATAGTCATGCACACACATGTGTGGATGTGTTGTTAAATATTTATTAAGCATCTACTATGTGCCAGACACTATACTAAGTACTGAAGATACAAAGAAAAGAGATTAAAGAAAGCATCTGTTTTCAAAGAGCTCATTATATATATATATAGAATTATGTTGTTATAGAATCATATATATATATGTGTGTGTGTGTGTGTGTGTGTATAGAGATATAGATCACTCCATATATACATGCAGATGTTCATAGTCTCATAAGATATTTAAGAAAGGGTTGGCCTAAAGAAAATGTTGATAGCTAGCAAATATATGTGAGTATATGCATGTATATATAGATATATAGATATAGATATTTAGGTATACATGTATATAGTTATTTATATATATATATGTTATATCTATAATGCATTGTGCATATGAATGGCCTATATTTTACAGTGTATTTTGCATTAAAATGACCCACATACATATGTATACACACATACATGTGCACATACATAAACATGGTAGCTTACAACATTTTTCCTAGGACTTACCTAACAGTGTATTATGAGACTATGAACATCTCTAATCTGGAAAAGACTATTGTATTAGTATTAACTATTTTGAATATTTTAAACTTATTTTCCTAGAATATAATTTATTTTACACCCAACCTAATTTCTTTGAATTCTGGAGCTGTAAACCTATGATAATATACAGGACTGCACTAATTTACTCTCCTATTTTTGGTCCATTAGTACTAGAACTGTGGAAGTAGCACTGCATGATTAAATGACAATGAACCTCAGTTAATTTTGAGTTATCAGCATGGTGCCTTGAATTGAATTGGCAAAGTGTCTGAAATCACGGCAGATCAGGTTCTATTTGCTATAGCCTAGTTAAATTATTCACAAAGATAAATTCTTCTTTGAGATGTTCAAGGAAGGTTTTCTAGTTTCTTGTCTAATGTGTTTTTAGAGTATTCTCAAGCTCTATATGTTTGTGAGATGTCTGATAAACTGACCTTTGTCACTGATAACCTGGTTGAGGACTATGTGAAATGACACGTTTCTTTGAGTCAAAATTGTTCAGGCTGAGAAGGTTGATAAAATTTGCAAAACTTCAAGAATCATTTTAATTTAAAAACTCTTTCTGAAGCCTTTGAGAAGCAGTATCACTTCTCCACTTTCTGTTCTCCATGTGCACCAAAGTTGAAATTAGCCTACAGCAAAATATATTAGTATATTTTGCTGAGTACAATAGGTTATTAACAGCAAAACTAGCAAAAAAACTGGATGGGAAAATAAGTATCTCTTTGATGGCTATACTCTGGATGGAAGTAGCTGTGACTTAATTTGTCAAGGCCTTTGCTTAGACCCCACACAATAAGGGATAACAGAAACAGTCAAGCTGAAAATCATTCTTTTATTTTCAGAAAGACAGCATTGCAAAGAGTCTGTATTCCAAAATGTGCTTCTAATATCCTCTCCCCTAAGCAACTAAGGAAGCTAGAAAGGGAGAAGAGACTCTTAATAAACTCTAATCTCCTTACTTTCATCCATACTGATGGGTTGTTTCAGCATAAATCAGTAATGTTCAGAACTTCTACTTTTTAGAGAGTGCATCTGGTGAGGAAGTTAGGGATTCTGATAAAATTTCCTTTTTCTCCTCTTGATTCTCAATCTCTGTTTCTATCAAGGAAATAACTCCAGGGTTATTTCTCATTTTCTGGCTCCATTGTTTGGTACCCACTTGCCAAAGAGCCAAGTGAGCTGCCGTTATCATGAAGGCACTATAAAAACAAAATTATTATCCATTTCATGGACAAGTGGCTCTTTATAGATATAGTCTTACATATACACACTCTGCCAGAATGCCCCCATTTACACTAATAGCTCCAAGCAGGTCATCACTTCTTTCCATAAACAGTCCTACATGCCTGTCATCACTGAGCTCACAAAGAAAAATCATTTTATTAAGACAGACAGGCCACAATGCTTTTCCAATTCAGTTATATTGAGTCTCTTAGGAATTTGGTAAGTACTGCACAGTTGTTATCAGAAAGACTCAGACCTTGAGGTGGGAGAGGGAAGAAGAGCTCAGTAGGAACCTTTAGAGGCTTAATTCATACAGAACCAGCCCCTGGCACAAGACTGGGGCAGCTGGGAACCTATGTTACTCTAAAATGCAAACAGTTCCCAGCTTCCAGAGAGTAACATCTTCTTGAAGCCCAGTCTGTTCCTCAGAGCTCCACATCCTTGTAGACTTTGTTTGTATGCATGCATATACATATATCCATGTAAATCTATGTATGCATACATTTAGACATACATTCATATATAAGAATACATTCTATATAAATAGTTTATAATTTGTTTTATACATATGTACACACATAATTCAGTTATATTTGTGTATGTAGGGACATTTGTGTGTATGTGTGTAGATAGAGATATGAGAAAGGAGAGGAAAGAACAGAGAAGAGGGGAGAAGAGGGATATAGCTATAGATATATTTTAATGTCTCAGTCCTAGATTTAGATATATAGATATGATCTACAAACATAAATATAAATTGATCTACAGCTACAGATATCTCTATAGATATATCTAGATAGAGATAAAGATTTTCCCTGCCACTTCTCCTATTCCTCCCTAAATACCCTTTAGATATTTGGGAAAAACAGAATTGAACTAGGTCTAGTTGAATGCTGATTCATATCTATAAATATAGAATATATACATGTTTATATATAATCTGCCTAGACCTATAGATTCTATATCGACATTTATCTATATATACCCGTACTCCACATATAAATATATGTAGAGACTGTTAGACTGGAAGACAGCAAAAGAGTCATGAGGCACATTTTCAGAAGTCTCCTGAGCAAAGGGAAGATCAAGTCTTAGGAGACAAATTTTGGAAGTTATTTCATCCACATTTAGTCATTTTCAGAAAAGACTCTTAAGTGGTGGTACAGTTTTGAGTTTTGAGTTTCTTATTTATTTTCTAATGCATTTTATATGGGCCATTTTCTTCTATGACCACTGCAGTGTCTATCTTTCATTTTTTATTTTTAGTTGTTTTTCAGTTTTATTCAACTCTTTATGACACAATTTGGGGATTTATTGGTAAAGATACTGAAATATTTTGTCATTTCTTTTTCTAGTTCGTTTTACAGATCAGGAAAGTGAGACATACAGAATTAAGTAACTTGCCCAGGGTCACACAGTTAGTAAGAGTCTGAAGTTGGATTTGAACTCAGAAAGATGAGTCTTCCTGACACCAGACCCAGTATTCTATCCACTGTGCTACCAAGCTGCCTTTCATTGTTTGTAAAGATAGAAATAATAACTCATATTATATAGCCCTATGATTTATAAAACTTTTTCCTTCCAGTGACTGTAGATCATCACTGGGCCAGTTATTGCTGTCTCAGTAATTTGAGAGTGAATGTCTATTCCCTATTACTTTCTAAAACATCCACCTTAATCCAAAATCAAACAGACAAAAACAACTCAACTAGCTAGATTAAAAACAAACCCCCAATCATCTCCTAGGTATTAAAAGCTTCCTCTTTTTAGATGTAAGGACCTGAACGCTATGGGAAAAACCTACTCTCTTATTTGATAAACCAGAATTTTGGCTTAGATTTCAGCTTCTACAGATGAAGATGCCACCTCCCCCTACTTCCATTCCCTGGCATAACTTCTAGACTCGTCAATTTTTTTAAGTGTCGAAAGAGTGTTTAGGGAAGAAAAAGGGAGATGAAATAGGAAAATATATTTTTAAGACTAGTGAGAAGCAAAGACATAACAAGCAATAACTTTAAATGTCATTAAATAACATTTCAGCAAACATAAAAGCATGATAACATATGACAATATGAAAACCTACAATAAAGTACTGGCTACTTCATATCTCACTCCCAAATGATTTGTGAATAGACACATAGCAGAACTCAAATAGTCTCCAATTAAGAGGCAACAGAAAAGTCGATTTTTTTAAATCAAATATTTATTGAACATCTACCACGCAGGAAAACAAGATGGAGACGTTCCAATTATTCTTTCCTTTTTGTTCAATTTGCTCAGAGATCTTTTTTTTTTAAAGATCATAGCTTTGTTTCCCCTAGAAAACACAATCTGAAAAAAAGATATTTGTTTCATATTATTCTGGGTAATTGACATTTTTTTACATCAATGGACAATTAGAGCAACAAGAACTAAAAGAAAAAGTTTAACATAATATCAAACTGAGCAGAAATATACTTTAGTGTGTTCCTGAAAAGAATTTCTTTTCTCTTTTTTAGGTATGAGACCAATTTCATTTTTCACAATTTTACAGAACATGGTTATTTATTGAATTTTTTGGTAAAATACCTTTTTATAGGAGAGTATTTAAGATGGGATTTAGCTTATTTTAGTCATTCTTTTACAAAAAAATCAACACAGTAAGAGCAGTGGAATTCTTGTAGTTTTCATACCTTTTAGTAAGTTGGATGATTAATTAAGTTATTATGTGCCAGGCATTGGATATAGAAAGCACTGGATATAGAAAAAGAGGCAAAAGCCAGTACTTCAAGGAGCTTACAAGCTAATAAGGGAACCCACATGCAAAAAGTATATATATACATATATATATATATATATATATATATATATATATGCAAAAAAGCAAGATACAGGAATTAATGGAGGGAAAGCACTGTAATGAAGAAGACTGGGAAAGGCTTCCTATAAAATTTGGGATGTTAATTGAAATTTAAAAGGAAACCAGGAAATTCAGTAGGTGGAATTGAGGAGGGAGATCATTCCAGGCTTTGGGGAGAATCAAAGAAAATACTTAGAGCTTAGAGATGGAGTTTCTTATGAAACACATAGTACTTGTGAAAATCTACTCACAATTATATTCATCAAGGATGCTTTCAGTATATGTGCATTTTTATTCCTATAAAAATGGAAAATCAAGCATATAGATAATGTCTATTAATATTCTCTGGGGTTTTTTTTTGGAGGAATAGGGGTATTAGAAATAGTGTCAAAGATTTTTTCACATAGTTTTGGTGTGTTCTTCAGATATATTGAAAAATCAATTTGTCAGCATCACAATTGAGTTAACTATAGCATGTACCTCTCCTGAGTCTTCTATATTTAATACAATTGCTTTTTTTAAATTTTAATTCCCTTTATTACCATTTCTACCTCTTCTATAGGCAAACCTGTGATTGTGATGCTAGAGATTATGTGTAGTAGGTCTTCTGTTGATAGCATTAAAAGTTTGTTATAAAACTCTTTGATTTTAAACACTTTTTTACTGTTCATTTTACTCTAGCCTGCCCCATTCTTAAATGTCCTCAGGATAGCTCTGCTTAGTATGGTCTTCCATCAACTTTTATTTAATTACTCCCCACCCCCCTCCTTTGTATCTATATTATGGAGTGATATTGCTCATAATCTACTATCCTATTTTACAGATAAGTTAACATTTTAAGCAAGTGTTTCCCTTGGCTGTCATTTATGCATTTAGTGAGGAAACTAACTACTTACTGTGTTGATTTTAAGTTTAGTATGAATTTATAATAATTGGGTACATATATGTCCATATTTATATATCTCATTTTGGCATTAATAACTTGTTTTTAAAAATCAGTCTGGAGTTTTTGTCATTTTTTGTTTTCATTTTTCTATTTTCATGTCAATTTTGACTTTTGTTTGAACCTGTCAATTGTTTATTCAAACAGTGACTGCCAATTTATGTGACTTCACATCAATAAGGAGCCATGTCATGTCTTGAAAACAAGACTATTTGGGGGGGTGTTACTTGCTATATCCATATAGACATGAAATTTGTGTGCAGTTTAAAGATCTTTGGCCTCTCTCATTTCTTACTCCTAATCCTTATTTCCAAATATATTTTTTCATTGTTTTTGTAATGGAACCTACTATCAAAAGACATTTAATTTATAGAATGATACCAGATTTTTCATGAAATTTCTTTTCTTTAAGAATAATAATTTTCATGGTGTACTTTTTTGCAAATATTTATCATGAGTCCTGCTATATGAAATTGCCAAATGTCTCTTGAAAAGATATTTCCTGTTGCTTTCACATTCATGATAAAATCAACTCTGCAAATCCCTTTATTTGCTTTATGGAGAACTCATGATCCAACCTTCCATTTGGCTGCAACTTACATATTCTAGTTTCACTTATGGAAAGAATGATAAGATTAATAAATTTCCATTCTTCTAGGAACATGTTCATGTGAAAAGTACCTAATAAATATTGATAAGAAGTTTTGAAGAGAAAGTAAAATGTGGATAGCTACATGTCATTGAAAAACATGAGAATCCATACCTCAGTCATCTCAGGAAAGCAGGGAATGGTGATGTAAAAATTGCTTTAAAAAATTAGGGAAAATAAAAATTTAAGAGAACCATCAATATATTACGTATATATATATATATATATATATATATATATATATATATATATGTTATTGGATTTTGGAGGTAATAGGGATATGAATTTTATCTTATAGAAGAGGTATAGGGATATAAATTTTATCTTAAAGTGTAGTAATGAAAATGATGGAGAATTTAGTATAACTTAGTATTTCTGGTGAAATGTATACCTGATTACTACAATCACCTACTTTTCCAACTGCATCCCATGCAAATGATATATTTTATTTATAGACATTAAAAATTAATTAAAATATGCCTTTTTAAAGAAATTTTATAGTGGTCACTAATTTCAAAATAGTGGATTTAATTGAAAAATCAAACTCAGTTGGTAAACATTTTCTTTTGAAAAAACCTTTTGAAGTATAACATGTAATAAACATAGTAAGTGAATGAGTTAATAAGATAAAGCAGTCCGTGAAAAATTCATTTAATTAGAGACATTGTTTTCAGAAAAGCTTGGATTCTCTGTATTCATTGTTTGAAAAGAAGTGTACAGATTTTTCTTCCTGTTTAAAGGTGGAAGTCAGAACTTGAATCCCATACCCTAATTCTCATCTCTATACCGGAATGTGCCTGGAGAAGAACAATTAATTGCCATTTGACTTCCTGTTATTGAATTATTTGATTTTTAGAATTCAAACTGAACAGAATACCATCTTTTCTCTTTCCCATAGATACCCCAAATGGGCTGTGTAAGAAAAGGCAAATTTGAAGAAAGCTCTATTCCATTTTAATGTATTTCTTGAAAGTGAAACTCAGTTTTGTTTTTCTGAGTTGACTTTTTAAAAATTTTAGTATCATATTTGAAAGAAGAAGGGAAACATGCTTAAGTGCTTAAGCACTGGATGGATACTAACTTACCCTTAATGTCTGTTAAATAAATTTGTTCATTTAATCTAAAATAGGATTTTATATCTCCTTGAGTATCCAAGTGCAGGCCAAATGAATAAGAAGATAGGCGGAGAGAAACAGAGGCAGAAAGTGACAGAGAGACAAAGACAGTAATTCTTAACTTGGGAGCAGAGGAGGAAAGGCTGAAGAAAATGAGAAGCATGTACATAGCCATGATCTTTGAAAAAAGAGTCGCAGATGACTGATTTTCAGGAAAAAAAAAAACCTAAGGAATTTACTTGAATTAAGAGAAAGCAATCACAGACAGGTTTCCTTGCTAGGGCAATTAAAGCCAGGGGTCTGTGTAGAAGCCTGGGGTTTTTTAACATCCTCATTTAAACAAGAATCAGGGCTCAAGTTTTTCTTTCAAAAGAATCAACAGGTTGTATGCAGCAATGGAATAGGGCATACCAAGAGAGGTGATGACTTGAACTGAGGTGGTATAGGAGATAATTAGACATGCAGGCAAGATCCATAACCAGAAAAGGTCAAAGGGCATAAAAAGAAAACTGGAAATGGGAGGAAATATAACTAGGTTTTTCCTTGACAGGTAAGTCCATGCTAAATATACTCTTAATATGGAAACCTACCAACCTTCAAATGGATTTGAGGCAACTTAGAAAATTAAGTATGATATGAATTAGGCAATTATGGATCCATCATTAAGCAATAATTAAACAATTAAGTACTTACTACATTCTAGGTATTTTGCCAGGTGCTAGGCATTTCAGTATATTAATCAACAAATAATGAGTACCTATTCTGTTCCATACATGACGCAAGTCACTGAGGTGATTGTAGAGTGAAACAATCCTAATGTGCAAGGAACTAACATACTAAGGAAGAAATATGTTTGCACACACACAAACATAAGTGTAGACACATGGTGCATGTACATTTGTGGTTTTATGCACGACTGTGATGTACATGTGTGAATATACACAGCATTAATAAAACTAAATTTGTATAAAAGACAGAAACACAAGGTAATCTGAGGGTGGGGGAATAATGGGGGGAATGAACAGGTTTCATACAGAAGCAAATGCTTTAATGGAAGAGAAGTTCTATAGGTTTAAGTAAGGGGGGAGAACATTCTTGTCACTTTGGACAAATGTGGACCAGCAGAGAAAAGGCCAGTTTGACTGAATCATGGAGGATGAGAGGGGGTGTAAGTAACCATTAAAGATGGAAAGTAAAGGTTGAAGCCGGTTTTGTATAGGGTTTTAAATGGGAAACAATGAAGTTTGTATTTTATCCTGGAGGCAAGAGGAAGCCTCTAGGGTTGATTGAGTAGATGAGTCATGGTCAGATCTGTATGTAGGGATAATTAGTTTGGCTGGAGTGTGTAGGCTGGACTGCTGTGGCAAAAGATGAAGTGGGGAGACCAATTAAAGGATTGTTGTGAATCTAGATAAGAGGTGAACTAAAGTGTGTGGAGAGAAGGTTACAGAGGCAGAAATGGCAAGATGTGGCAATTGATTGAATATGTGGGCTAAGGAAAACTGAGGAGATGGGGATGATGCTGAGATTATGAACCTGAGAAACCTGAAGGATTGTAGTGTTTTTTGATAGAAATAAGAAAGTTTGTGAGATTTTCAAGGCAAAACCATCAAGGTCGAGCTTTGGTTATGTTAAGTTTGGGATTTCTTGGGTTGTCCAGTTAGAAATGTCATATAGGCAACTGGTGGTCCAGCACTTAAACACAGGAGAGAAAGGAGGGAGTATAGAAGGGGAACAAAAGAGAACCTAGGATAGAATCTTGAGGAACACTCCTAATTAGTTATATGATACAGAATGAGTCAGCAAAGAAGATTGAGAAGGCACAGCCTAGTAAGAGGAGAACCAGGAGAGTGTAGAGTCACAAAAATCCAAAGTGTCAAATGCAAAGATAAGTCCAGAAGAATGAGGACTGAGAAAAAAAAAAACATCCTATTTGGCAATTAGAAGATTATTGACAAGTTTGAGAGTTTAGGAAGAAAATAGAATATAGTTCTTACCCTTAATAATTTTATAGTCTAATGAAAGGGACAATATGAGTGGAGGGGAGGAAAGGCATTATTACCAATTTAGGGAAATGAAAAGGTTTCAGGCAACAGGTGATGCTTAAGTGGTCTTTTAAAAATTGTTAATTATTTTATTTTTAATATATAGAATGAAACAAATATTTTCATAATATGATTTTTTAAGTCTCAAAGAAAACCAGCAATTCCAAGAGGTAGAGTTGAAGAAGAAGTACATTCTAGGCATGATAGACAGTCAATGCAAAGGTGTAGAGAAGGGAGATGGAATATCTTAAGTGAGGAAAAACTAGAATGCCAATGTAGCTGGTTTAGAGATCTTCTCTGTCTATGCATGAAACATACCAGTGATCCTGGCAAAGTTTTTAAAAAAACCCACAAACTACACAAGTTTCAATAATTCTGTTTATACTTAACATAACCCTGGTTATGGCTTTTGCCAATTTAAATTATACACATTATCTATCCTTCACGCTATGTTGTACTAGTCAGATTTAAGCCTCTCCTAGTCTGATATATTCTGTTCTGTGACTATTGGTCTTCTGTGTATTCAGGGCTTCCGTGAGATGTTCCAGGGGTCCTTTATAAACAGTAGTGACCTTGTGCCCATATTCTTCTAACATCACCTTCCTCTTTCACTCTTGGTACCTAACTGTTGAAAATCTGTCTTTATCATTTGGAATGTCAAGGGAAATCTGTAAGATTTTTTAAGACTTATTTCCCTAGCTCAGTGATACAATTCATCCTTCAAGTCACAACTGATCCCTCCTGGGCAGTTTCACTTCAATACCTTCAGAGCTAATTCTCTGGGCTATTATGCAATTTATATTTGTCTTTCAGAAGCAGCTTGAAATTAGTGATTAATGCTAACACTTTAATAGCTTGCTATGTCTGTAACATATTGATGTCATTTTCTTTCTTTTTCATAGTTTAAGAAAGATTTTATTTATTTTGAGTTTTACAATTTTTCCCCTATTCTTGCTTCCCTCCCCCCCCACCCCCACCCCCACAGAAGGTAGGCTGTTAGACTTTACATTGCTTCCATGGTATACATTGATCTAAGTTGAATGTGATGAGAAAGAAATTATATCCTTAAGGAAGAAAAGTAAAGTATAAGAAATAGCAAAATTACATAATAAGATAAGATTTTTTTTCCCCCATAATTGAAGGTAATAGTCTTTGGTCTTTGTTCAAACTCCACATTTCTTTCCTTGGATACAGTTAATATTCTCCATCGCAGATAGCCCAAAATTGTCCCCAATTGTTGCACTGATGGAATGAGCAAGTCCATCAAAGTTGATCATCACCCCCATCACCTTGGGCAACTTGGGAAAATGTAAAGGAAAGTACTGAAATTAGAGCTAAGAGGACCTGGGGTAAAGTCTTGACTCTACCATTTACCATCTCTTTGGCACTAATCAAGTCACTTAAAATTTCAGGACAAAATGAAGCAGTGCCTATCATACTTGGCAAATAATAAATGTTTGTTGATTGGCTGATAGACACTGCCACAGCACCTTCTGACACTATGTTTATGATCCTAAGTCACCTAAACTCACCAGGTTCAGTTTCCTCCACTTATATATGTGTCCATGTCTCACAAGTCTTAATAAATGGAAAACTTCTTGATGATAAGGTATGTGCCTTTGTCTTCCTATCTCTTTCTCTCAGAGCTTAATACTATTCAAATGGCAGCCACTCTGATGTAGTCAATTAAATCTTTGTTGAATGAATGGATGAGAAAATAAATGAATCTGCTAATTGAGTCAGGTGCATTAATTGATTCCAAAGGATGTTGAAGCCTCTACAATTCTGGAGAAATAGTGGAGCAGAAAGGAATGAAGATAGTAGATTTTTAATTAATGCCTGTTGATTGATTTTCACTCAACTAGAATTTCTTAAATACATACTTTTTACCAGACTACATTATGGAATGTTCAAGGAGGGTTTGCCATGTGTGTTTGACTGTGAGGGTTTGCTGAACAATTCCTCTTCAAGGTGACTGATTCACCCTTTGGTATCTACCTTCACCTATCTCTCAGCCATGGCTCTGAGAAGCTATAGCAAGCTCAGCAGCTACCCTCCAATAAAACCATCTCAGCAGTTGGACTAGACCAGTTGAGGACAAATGACAGATCTCAAACCTGTTGATGATTTAAGAGGATATCTACCACTAAGCATAAGAAGGCTTCCTCCAGCATAATGGGTAGATAAGATGATGGGTTCTTTGATTTTTATTTATTTTTTATGTTTTTGTCTTTTCCTCTTGAAAAAGACAGTGACATTAGAGAGGTGATGTCATGACAAGCAAGCCAATTGGATTTTAATGAGGGGGTGCTATGCTAAGTCATCCTCACTTTCTTCTCTAAAGCCGTCTGGGTCCATGGTCAGATATGAATCAGGATGACTAGAAATGGCCCTAGATGGAGAGCCATCAGAATAAAGTTGCCCAAGATTATACAACTAGTAATTGTTAATTGTCTGAGGTTCGACTTGAACTCAGGTCCTCCCGACTTCAGGGCCAGTGCTCTATCTGTATCACCTAGCTGCCCTTGGGCAAGTAAGAAGAATTTGTCCCTGATGCTGAGTGAGATGAGCAGAACCAGAAAAACATTGTACACCTTGACAGCAACATGGGGGTGATGATCAATCTTGATGGACTTGCTCATTCCATCAGTACAACAACCGGGAACAATTTGGGGCTATCTGAAATGGATAATACCATCTGTATCCAGAGAAAGAATTGTGGACTTTGAACAAAGACCAAAGACCTTCAATTTAGAAAAAAAGTTATTGTATTATGTAATTTTTCTATCTCTTATACTTTATTTTTCTTCCTTAAGGATATGATTTCTCTCTCATCACATTCAACTGAGATCAATGTATACCATGGAACCAATGTAAACACTAACAGGATGCCTTCTGTGGGTGGGTGGGGGGAGGGAAGCAAGAATGGGGGGAAAGTGTAAACATCACAATAAATAAAATATTTCTAAAAAAAAGAAGAAGAATTTATTCCGATGGTCATGAAGGAGGCTAGCCATCACCAGTTGCCCTGATTTTGTATGGCCACTAAACTTTGACTGACTTTAGAAGAGAGAGTGAGACTAAAGACTGAAACTCTGCCTCACTTAAATCCAATTCACTTATTAGGCAAGACATCACTTCATGATGTCATTAGTCCTCTTCAAAAATAAAGAATTAACAAGTACTAAGAAATGTATAAAAGACCCTGCTCTCAAGGATCTTATAATTTATGAAAGATTGGTCTTGAGTTCTATGATAAGCCATCAAAAGACATTGGGAAGGCCCAGACAGAGAAAGGAAAACAAGAAAAATGTATCATTAAAAATCAGAAAGAAGAGAGTATCTGAAGGGAGAGGGTTCAATTCCAAGCCCCAGAATCAAATCTCAGCTCCAATATTTACATGCTATTTGACACTGGGAAGTGACATCTCTCTGTGATCTTCCTCATTTGGAAAATGGAGGTTATAATACTTGCAGTATATAACTCACATGACTCAGGGCTCAAATCTCTCTTATTGTCATTTTATGAATTCTGTCACTGAAGTATGCATTGTACACCCAAAAGAAATATGTAAAAGCATTGATCTAACAGCACATATTTCTTAAATAGGTCTTGATGGTGGACAATGAGTCAGACTTAGATGTGAATGAGAGGAAAAACAGAGACTAGATCACATTTGGTAAACTTCACTCTGATATCAAAGTTTATCTTTTTAACATCAATTTTCTCCTCATGGTGTTATTTGACTCTGAATCATGAAACACCACAGTCTTAGAAAATTAAAAATTGCAGATGACCCAAAGAGGAAATGGAAAGATATAGAGTCTGGCTCCTTGTCTGGCATAAGCTATACATATTCCTAGCAATGACCTGAGCGTGACAAGTACTATAAAAGACATCATTAAGGAAGAAAAAGGAGATGAGTTGATTATGTAATGAGAACAAGGAATTATTGATGAACAGTTCATATGTTTCACTGGTATGCACAAAATATTAAAGGACCCAGATAAGACCTCTGTCATGCCAGTTAGATGATCATTTCCTCACTTGGATAAGATTATGAATTCTCTTAAGCATTGCAGTCTGGAAATTATTGAAATATTAACTGCTTCCTAAAATGAAAATCTCAAGATGTTCAAATCACATTCTCTAGTCTTCTGGTTCAAGGAGCATTTAGTTTGTTAATTGTTTTAGTCTCATGATCTCTCAGAGTTTTGGGCCAATATGTCAGAAGGAAAGGAGCATTATTAAAAAATGAAGACATCTAGAGTAATTCCAACGGATTTATGATTTAATCAATTTGGATATACCTTCCAATGATGCAGATTATGCTAGGCATGATGATCCATGCCTGTAATCCTTGCTGGGTTACTGGAGCTGGTGGACCATTTGAGTTTGGAAGTATATGAGCTTCATTAATGACATTTTCAGGTGGCCCTGACCTCAGCTAAGACAAAAATGCTTCCCCATTCTCACATGCCCAACAAATAGATTCACAATGGTATCAGTGTCAGTACACCTAAGAGGAATTAGGAGAATCAAGGAAGGAACCTTCTACCTTGAAATTTTAGATCTGAAATGGACTTCACAGATCATTTCATTCAACCCATTCATTTTGCAGATGAGGAGAAAAAGGCCAAAAGAGGTTGTGAATTGCATGAGTCACAGAGTGAATCAGTTAGAGAGTATCACAGAATATTACACTCTGGAAGAAACCTTAGAAATTCATCTAGTCAAACACATTCATCTTCTATACGAGTAAACAGAAGCTCAAAGGAAGTGATTTTTCCCCCCGGGTGACACAAGTAGAAAATTATAAAACTGAAAGGAAAGAACCCAGATTCTCTCATTCTGCTCTTTCCATGGCTCCGAGCTGGTCTGGCCTGAATCTGGGTGGGTGGGATAGAACTAAGTAATGTATTTTTTTTAGAAAGGATAAAATAACTAGCTAGGAGACTTGCTATTTAGAAGTTAAAAACAAAAGAAAAGATCTCAAAAAGTTCTAGTGCATAATAAAGTTGAGAGGAGTTTCCAAAACAAATTAGATGGACCCCCTCCATCTAAAGAAACAAAACTTCTGTCATGTGTTGACTATTATTAATTAGTATAGTTAGGTCATTGAAGAACAAGGAATTTGGAGATGGAAGGGTTCTTAGAGGTCATCTAGATACAAATACAACCATTCCCCCCTCATTTGTTTTATTTCTTACATTAAGAATAATGTTTTTAAATGTTAGTCATTATTATTAATAATATTATTAATAATCTCCTTTGATTCTCACCACCACATTAGAGGTGGGTGCTATTATTATCCTCATTTTACATTTGAGAAAACTGAGGCAGGCCGAAGTGACATACCTAGGGCCAAATAGCTAATTAGTGCCCCAGGCTGAATTTAAGGTTGGGGCTTCTAGACCCTAGGCTCAGTATGATATTCTCAGTATCTAGCTGTCTCAAAGGCTAGCAATAAGAAAGTGAGGTCATGATACTAGTGGGAGCCCGAGAAGGGGTTTATAGTAGAGAAAAAGGAGAAAGAAAAGTAATAATTAAAAATGTTTTAAAACCCAAACACAGGAAATCATTCTTTTGTGTGGTGGGCAGCTTTATAAGGTTATCTGGAAATGCCATTGAATAGGCAATCTGAGGAAGTATTGTTATGGGTATAGGAAATTGATGCTAGTGTATTGACCTTGCCAGCTACAGGAAGTGACAATTAAAACAGTTTGGATGGAGTGACCCACAAAGCTTTCTCTAACTCTGAGAATGAGCTATTTGACATTCCTGAGGAGTCACCCAATTGTCCAGCCATATGGAATAGGAATGTAAGAAGGTAAGAAAGAATTGTGCTCACTCATCATCTGCATTTTTGTAGGCTGTACTCAGCTAATTCCTGAGTTTCCCTGTGTCCCAAGTCTTTTCACCTGTAAACACGGCAGCTTCCTTCTCTCTAAAAAGAACTTATAATACTGTCGTCACCAATTTTCTGTAAGGCTCAAATGAGAGTCATTTTTTATACTTAATAGGGGATTATCAGTGCCACAAGTGCCCCACACAGCAGCAGTTTCTGGGAACTAGAGACAACTTGATGAAATGTCATTAAACCTTGAAAATCTTCCTACAGATACCCTGTTTGTGACTAGTGAGAGACAATTGTGGCAGAGCAAACTTAAGTCCAGGCATAAGTTCCTTTGCAGTTTGTTCCAGACAGTTTGTTCAACAATGAATACACTTCTTTTGGAAGGAATATATCAAAGAGGATCACTCAAGTATCCTTAGCTTTGCTTTTTTTTCTCTCTGTAGTATTGACAAGTTACGGGCTCACATATATTTTGGTTAAATAACTACTTCAGCTTCTCTTCACCTAGGTTGGGGTTGTACCAGTTTCCTAGGAGGTGTGTGCCCTGGATCTGTTCATCCAAACAGATCACAGAGTTCTAAGTATTATTTAGCAAAAGAGTTAGAAATTGGCTTGAGCTCTATGGTCCTGCTCTTGCCATTTTGGGAGTGAGAGACCTTTTAGGTGGTACCCAACACCTTTGTTTGTTTATTGTTCTTCATTCTGGAAGAATGACTTGCAAGGAACTGGGTATATATGAGACAGAGTTGTGCAAAGTCATCAGCTTAGAAAAATCAAGTAAAAGTTGTTTCATTTGTTTCAGTGGGATAAGAATTCTCTCCTTGTTGACAGATCTTACTTAGTAGCATAAATGGAGCTAGAGAGAATTTTAAAGCTCATCTAGCTCAACTCTCAGGCAGCTGGGTGGTACAGGAGGTAGAGTCCCAGGCCTGGAATCAGGAAGACCTTAGTTCAAATCCAGCCTCAGACACTTCCTAGCTATGTGACCCCTGGGCAAGTTACTTCACCTATTTGCCTCAGTTTCCTCATCTGTAAAATGAAATGGAGCATGAAGTGGCAAACTACTCCAGTACCTCTATGAGGAAAAACACAAATACTACCATGAAGTATCAGACACAACTGTACAGAGCTATACTATTATATCACACACATATGATCACTCCTTGTGTCTGACTCAGTCACTAATCTGGGCTACAATTGGTCCAGATTTACACACTTCAGAACCATACAAGGATTGTAAATATAGTCAGAGAACCCCTTTATTGATACACTTTTTAGGCTAGAACATTTAGAGGGGGAAAAAGTTTAGGATTACTGAAAAATTTTCCAGGTCCTCAATGGAGAGTTGAGAAGGAATGGATGCCAATTCAGTTTAGACTGTCAAAACTTCTCTAATGCCATTTAAATTTTATGAGCATTTCCTACCTCCCATTGGACACAGAGTACAGCCTGGCTGATTTGGGAATGCATTCTCTACAGCATTGCTAAATGCAGCAGACTTCCTATATTAGGGCAATAAAATTCTTCATAAAATGCAATGTTATCTAATGGGATCATCCAGTAATTCAGTGGCTCTAATTAGGAAATTGAATCCTGTCTTCTACCTCTAGTGAGAGCCAGGGAGGCTTGTCCAGGGCTAGGCCCTTTGGCATATTCATGAAACCTCAGAAAGCCTTATTGATCAGCACCTCCAAGGCATGTTTCTATTATGGCTAATGAAAGGCATCCCAGCCCTCCTCCTTACTCCCATCCATTCCTTTCAAGGATTCCATGCATCATTAATCCCCACTTTCATTTGGTGCAGTGGAAGAAATTCATGGCAGCCTATGCTACTGTTGACACATTAATCCCTTCACTCCTATTCTCATCTTGCTAATGTGAAGGATTGCAAAATTCTTACATTTATCTCTGATTTTCACAGTTTGTGAGTTTATCACAAAGTTTTATTAACTTCAAATAATAGAATGCCAGAAATCCTTATATCAGAAACCCTGTGGTTCTCATATTAATTTTAAAAATTGATATTATCTGTTTTATTGTATTTTTATTTATTTTGTTAAACATTTTTCAATTATATTTTTAATTGGATTGTGGTTCACATTGAGGTAGGTAATTTCATTATCTCCATTTTGAGGATGAGGAAACTGAAGGTGAGAGAGGATAAATGACTTGCTCAGGTGGGATTTGAATTCAAGGCTTCCTGACTACAAATCCACTCCTCTGCTCACTAAGGCACTTTGTCAGCATTCAAAAAGCTAGATTAATAGAAAGGGAAAATTATACTTAGAAATAAATACAGGGGATAGAACACCAGCCCTGGAGTCAGGAGGACCTGAGTTCAAATCCTATTTCAGACAGATAATAATTACGTAACTGTGTGACCTTGGGGAAGTCACTTAACCCCACTGCCTTGCAAAAAAAAAAGAAAGAACTAAGCTATAATCAGGCAACTCTGTCTTTTCTCCTGGTTTCTAAGACCTTTTCTCTGACATGTTAGATGAACATTTTTTTTTTGCAAGCCAAATGGGATTAAGTGGTTTGCCCAAGGCCACACAGCTAGGTAATTATTAAATGTCTGAGGCCGGATTTGAACTCAGGTATAGGGTAGGTGTTCTATCCACTGAGCCACCTAGCCGCCCCCTATTAGATGAACCTTTTGCTAGCCACACTCATTTCTAGGTGAGGTGATGGTAGCCAGTTCTTCGTCATTGGTGAGTAAAGAAACACAAACCTTGTTTAAACTTTCTTTCATCCTAATTCCAATGAAGATAATAGTTAGTGGACAATAGAATTTTTGTGAAAATTCATCTCATGGAAAGAAAATATTTCTGGTTAGTCCAGACAGAATTCCTCTTCCCAGCATAACTATCCATGATTCTGGAATACAATGTGATGTGTAGCTTTACTAAAATGGGATGGGCCTCTCTTAGCAGTGCCTGCAAGTCTAAGGGGGATATGCATAGCTTCTCTTAGATTTCAGCTACAATTACTACAAAATAAAGATGACAAAATCATGACTCAGGGCCAACAGGTAGGGCCAGAGACGTTTCTCAGCTTCTTCTTTGCCAATCCTGATAGAGGGCAGGGTGGTAGCAATGCCCAGAAGCCCTGATTCCCCACCCTCTTTTTCTGAAAAGTAAATAAGGCAGGACTGTGCTTGTTTACAATAAAGGCTATAAGTACTGTTATCTATTAGGAGTGGGAGGGTGGGGGAGAAGAACAAGGCTGTCAAAGTGTCCCACAGAGTCTGCTGTTGGGAGTGGGTGGCACTGCCCACTCCCAGCCAAAAATCTCTGGAAGCCACAAAAAAAGAGAAAACTTGGCCAAGTTATGGAGAAAATGTGCCAAAAACTGAGGGCATCTTACATGTATCTTTAGTTTTTCCTCTCCCCCAAAAGCACTCTATTATATGGGCACAAGTGCTATTTATATTTCTCCTGCGATTTATAACCTTCATAAGCAGTTACTAAGGACTAAGCAGTAACTTAGTTCCTACAGTTACTAAGGAACTGCAACAATAGACAACAATGTATGTACCAAATATTAAAATCAACAAATAATTATTGAGCAAGCTACTGTTTGTAAAGCATTACACTAGATAATGAAATATTACATTTCCTGACTCCTCAATTATTGGACAGAGAATTGTAAAGCTTTTGGTGGTGGATTTAGGGAATAAGATTTTTAAGTTGTGATTTGTTTGAGAATTGCAGTGGTGTTTTATAGTAAAGTCTTGGTGATAATACTGGTAGTGAATAGCCAGAGAAAAGAATTTAAGGGTATTATTTAAGAAGCAATGAAACTTCCAGTCTTCTTTCCAGAAGCTTCCTGAAATCTCCACATTCCTGAGATTTGGATTAAGATTGTAGATCTTTCCTTAAATGTAAATGACTTAGCAGACCAGTAACTAAATGCAATCAATTTTGATTATTAAGTGGCTATTTCAAAATCTTAATGAATTTATATGAGGTCCCTCAAAAAATTCTGATTGATTCTAAAAGTTATTTTTTCTTGACCAGTCTTAATTGGTTCATTCAGAATATAAAAAATATGTATATATGTGTAATTAGCAACACTTTGGTTACTATTGATAATATAACTCTGCCCCAGTTTAATCTATTCCCTCGGGGACTATTAGATGATAACAGAGGTCCCTCATTTCTCTGAATGGTAAATGTCTCAGAAAGGAAAACGACCCTTTTTATTTAAGTGCATAAAAGGGATGAACAATTAATTTTTTTTATTTATACTTTTGCTTAGGACTGCTCATACTACTACACTTTGATGCATCATTTTTTTCACTTTAATTTCCATGCAATTTCTATGCAATTAGAATAACAGTTCCTAATCATCTCTCTGTCTTTATCTGTTTCTTTCTCTCTCAGGCACTATCTTTGTGTGTATATTTTCTCCAAACCAGGCAAAGAAACTGTAAGCAGAATAGTTACCATTCTGTTTATTTTTTTCTTGTATTGGGGGTGGGGTTAGCAGTAAGGGAGTTCAGTGACTTGCCCAAGGTCACACAGGTATCAAGTGTTTGATGTCAGATGTGAACTCAGGTCTTCCTGTTTGCAAGGTCTCTGCTATCCACTGTGCCACCTAGCTGCCCCCATTAAAGAAAGCATTTGCTTTGTCTGGGATCCTGGAAGAAAAAACTGAATTTTAACATGCTTTGGCAATCAGAATTTGGTCCTAGGATGAACAGATACTACGGTCTGAGAAGGCACTCTTTTCACAGAGAATGTGCTACAGTTGAAAGAGAACTGGTTCTGGAGTCAGAGGATCCAGGTTCAACTCTCTTCTATGCCTAACTGCTGATATAACTTTGAGTAGTCATTTAACTTACTTGCACCTCAATTTCCTCAGCTGGAAAATGAAATAGTTAAACCCCACCAAGGTCCCTTCCAACTCAAAATCATATCCCTATAAATTAATTTTTAATATAGTAGTGAGATCATTTCTCCTGGAGAAAGGAATAGGAAAATGAACAAAAACCCAACAAACCCACCTTCATAGACTATGCAGTTACATATATATATATATATATATATATATATATCTACTGCCAAGTTCCATGAGACAAGTTTATTCTGCAAAAATTGTGTGTCGCCTAAAAAACTATAGTCTTCCATTAAATGGTACTCTTTAAATGATCAGGCTTGCTTTGAGGCAGCATTTTCAAAAATAAAGAAGCAGTAATCCTGACACAAAGGGCAAGAAAGCCAAGTGGTTTTTGGCAGCTCCATCTAAATAGATGCCATCTGATCTTTGAGGGATGTGGGGTGATTATGGCACAAAAACATTTGGCATTCAGAACAGCTAGTCTTAAATGCTTACAGAAATCCTTTCTTAAAGACCTGTCATCTGCCTTTGGCTCTCTAATTTTGCTCTCCATATCTAGTATAGTCTATAAAATTGTACCAGATGACCTTTCAGGTCCCTCAACTTTGAATTTCTTTGCTTCTGTGAGAGGAAGATGAGCTTAATGCTTACTTCAAGGTTAGAAGGGAAATGAACATAAGAAGACACTACAATTGTTCTTACAACAACCCTATGAAGTAAATCATGCTAACTCCATTATTCTCATATTACATGAGAAGAAATTGAAGCTCAGAGAATTTGAGTGACTTTCCCAAAGATACTAGGTGAACTTGGGTCTACAAAGACTAAGCCCTGTGTTGTTTTTCCCCACTAAATCATAAATGAGACATAACAGAAATCTTTGGTTCAGTCTTCCTGAAATGCTAAGGAGAATGCTTTCCTATTCAGTATCTATTCCAGTTGGATCTAGGCATTTAATACTTGGGTTAGGAAAAAAGTCTTAAAATGAACTCCAACCATAATAAGAAATGTACAGATTAAATAGAAAGGCATCTCTTCTTATGCTAGTCAAGAATTCCTTTTTTAACCACTTCTTTCTAAATTCTCTGAGATTCTACCCAGATCCAACCTCCCAGGTCATCATAATAATAAGCAGGGAATTAAAATTTAGGCAGGTAAATGTTCCTTAGCTTCAGGCAATTAAAATGAGACATAAATCAAAGAGTGAAGTCATTTGCAAGACAGTTGTCCTGGAGAATATTGCAAACTCCATTAAGGTCAAAGGGGAAAGAGTGACTTGATTCTCAGAGAAGTATTTTCTTAGATCCTAGAGCTGGAAAGGATTTCAAGAAATGACATGATCTGTTCCCCTCAGTGATTTTAGAATAGCAATGCCTTGGGTCAACTATCTCAGGCTCTGGAAAGATGATGTTACATCTGCTGTGTGTCTCAGTGAGCATTCTCTCTGTCACTGTCCCCTGCCCTTGGTTGTGCAGAATCATCACTTCTGCAAACTGTCTACTCTGGGGAAAGCCTTTTCAAAAGGAGGAAAGAAATTATCAAAAATATTTCTTATCTGTTCCCTCTGACACCTGTCCTCTTCCCTTTCTCTCTGATCTTCCTTCCTTTTAGTGAAGTGTATTACTTTATTCTGTGCTCCTTCAGTTTTACCTGTCTTACCAACAGAGGTCATTGAAGTGGGCAGCTCTTGCTCATCAAGTTCAACTCATCATTATTCTTTTGTGATACAGCAGTAAAATAGAAAACCAAGGTCCATTAGCAAATGGGTTTACAAAAGAAAGGTAATCTGGACAATTAAAAAATAAACCAATTAAATCTAAATAATACATAATGCTCTCAGGCCACTAAAGGGTAGAGATGTGGTTTGCATTTAATAGCTGAATAACCTGAACTGAATCAATAATACACTTAATAGAAGCCGATTTAACTACTTGGTCATAATTATACCATACTAACAATTTTTCAGTTCCTTGTCACTTCAGATTCCTTAAAGACACTCCTAATTTTGTATTATCATTCCCTAACTGTGGATATTTCTGAGAAATTGTTCAATCATTTAACACAGATGTGATTGTGAAACAAGAGGGTTTTCCACAAAGTTCTAAAGAATACTTACATCCATTACCTTGCTGATTAAATCAATGAATGAGCTGAATTTCACTAATACCAATACTAATGAATCATCTTCATTTTTCCAAAGAGAATCCATATATTCATCTTCTTTCCCTCTCCCTTCCAGCATCAAAAAAGTGATCAGAGTTCTCAACTATTCCAGCAATAAAAATAATTCTGAGCTGGGGTAAAGAGTATTACATAAAGAAATTAGCCCATAGTTTGGGATCTATAAAATTTATTTTAAACTGCAAATGAGAGGTGTCTAAATAATTTCCTATGAAAAGCAAAGGTTTTGGATTTTTCCTCCAGCATAGTTTCCACCAAAGAACCAAAATGTACCTGAAAATAGGTATTTTTGTCTATTAGTACAACTAGGTGATCACTGGTCAAGCATATTAGAGAACAGTTTCCTAAGAATTAAGATAGTATGGTAAACAGAATCTAATAAGATAAAAATTATAGAAATAAATGTAAAATCCTTCACTTGGGTTCAAAAATTCAGTTTTATAAGTAAAGAATGTCATTTTCCTCGAAATCAATTATAAAAGTATAGAAAGGTATAATAAATTACATAAATATAGAAGGTAAAAAATTAATTACACTAAAATCAATTATATAAATATTGAAATTCTAACTAGATAATTGTTAGTATGAAAAATATCTTAAGCCCATAATTACAGGTTTAATATGGGTCAGAAGTGTGTATAATAGCCATTTAAATATAGATATAGATGATAGATATAGTTACAGATATAGATGATATAGATATAGATGATATAAATATAGATGATATAGATATAGATGATATAGATGTAGATATAGATGATATAGATATAGGTGATATAGATATAGATATCTTAGGTTGCATTAATAGCATTTCCATGATTCTTGCTAGTCTAAATCTGGAATGTTCAAGTCTGGGTGCTTCAATTTAAGTGGAAAATAAACAACCTAGAGTATGTTCAAAGAAGAGTGAAAAGAATTATAGGAAGAATGAAAACCATGCCATATGGAGATTGGTTGCAGGAACTGTATGTGTTTAACTTGAGGAACAGAAGACTTAGCAGGAATATGATGATGCAGTTGCCTTTAAGTATCTGAGTTTTTGACCATATAGAAGAGTGAATGAAAAAATGAATGAATGTGACATTATTAAGTACTTAACTATGTTCCAGGAACTATCTTAAATGCTATGAATACAAGTATAAAAACCAGACAGTTCCTCCCTGTAAAGCAGGTGTGGGAAACTTTTTCTGCTAATGGCCATTTGGATATTTATAACATCATTCACAGGCTTTACAAAATTAAAAATTAGTCTGAAATATTTGGTCAAACATTTAATTAATTCACCCCTAAAAAACCCCTAGTTTTATTCAGTTATATGTTCTGCGGTTGCAGTGACAGCGCCAAATCAGATGATTTCCCCAACTCTTGCTGTAGAGCCTTACATTGTACTAGAAGGAAAAATCATGAACAGGGGAGTAGTGGGCTAGGTAAGTCTGTATACTCAGGAAGTTCAAAAGGATGGACAATGGAAACATGACAATTTATTAGCATATTCTTTCCAGGAATGGTTGTGAAGTTTGCTTATTGTTTGTTCTCACAACTATTATAGGAAAGAGGAGGAGGTGGGAAGGATGCCCAGAGCAGAAGTTTCAGGGCAATCAGAGGTAAAACCTGGGGCACTGAAAAATGGCATAAAAGAAATTGCAGATATCTGATACCAGATTACTGATTAGCACTTCCAGAAGTAAAGAAGCCAAGATGCTTATCATATTCCTTGGCACAAAGTAAACGTGAAATAATTGTTTGTTCCTTTCCCTTTCACCTTTCTGTTTGGAAAAGTGGATTCTATCTGTGTCTTTATCCAGTATATTATTTCTTATCTTTAAATTTCAGTCTCCTTATCTGAAAACTTCATACTGCTTAATATTTTTTCTCACAGAGAGGTTGTGAAGAGTCATTTGAGAATTTTTGGAAAAAAAATTAGATGATTAGGGCTTTTAGAAAGGTACCACTTTTCTTTGCATTAGGATGAAAGCTGCTTCTTCATCTATAAACCAAAGGAGTCACCCTCCATGACCTCCCAAAGTCTTTTCCAGAGGTATAATTATAGGAATCTATGTTAAAAAAAACATACACACATGCAAAAAAAATGACACTTGAGGAAAACAGGAGGGCTATTCCATAGAAAGAAGAAAAGATTTCTGGGAGTATGGGATGCTAAAATTGGTTTCTAGCCTCAGGTAGAACTGCTTGGCAGACACATTTCAACACTGTCTGAAGTTCCTGAACCAAGCAGGGTTGGCAGAGAAAAGGAGGTGCAAGTGGAGCTGGTGCTGGAGTAGATGATTGGGAAAATGTTTGCCCCCTCCTATTTTCTGAGCAGACGGTGTTGTAGTCAAGTATATATATCTGCCAAGTTTTTCTTGAAGGATTACTGGACCCCCAATTGGTCTGATTTCCTCACTTGGCACTTCTTGTTTTACCTCCCCCACCTTCTATCCCTATATGCGGGCATATACACACACATATCCACGTGCGCACGCACACACACACACACACACACACAAACATGCTGCATCCCAGCGAATTCTATGACTTGGCAGAGAAAGCCTTCTCTTCCTATGAGACTAGGCTAGAGTGGTCAAAACCTCTTTCAGTTTTGAACTCTACAATGCTTAGCTGAAGGTTATAACATCACGAGGTTTGGGTCCCATTTCAAAAGGCAAAAAAAAAAAAAATGAGGTTCTTGTCACATGGTTTCTGTTATCTGTAACCATGGAAAGCAGTGGCCATCTGGGCTTTAATTTTTAACTCTTCCTTCTCTCTTGATTTCCTGTCTCTGCTCCTGGGGAAACACAAGCTGAGGAAGTGGAGAGACTGGCGGCAATGCGTTCTGACTCCCTGGTCCCCGGTACCCACACACCACCAATCCGGAGGAGGAGTAAGTTTGCCAACCTGGGAAGGATTTTCAAGCCATGGAAATGGAGAAAGAAGAAAAGTGAAAAATTCAAGCATACCTCAGCAGGTAAGATCTCTTTCTGTTCCCATTGGGATGTCTATGAACTTGATGACTGTGAAAGGTAAGTTAAGTTAACCCCTAACATTTGATTGAAAAAAATGCCTTCATATGGAGAATCTTTGTATTTTGTTTCACATCTTGTGTGTTTTAATATGTCTCATTGATACTTTAAATAAAATGATATAAAAAATCATTATTTTTTGTTTTACACCCACAAATAAAATGATGTGTTCAAAGATGTATACTCTCCCTGTCCCCACAAATCTCAAACTAAGTATTGAATTCTCCAGGGAGATTGCCCCTCATTGGGTGTCTGTCCTCTTTCTAGCATTTAGAAATGATGGCTTCTGTTTTCTCTAAATAATGTAGAAATTTTCACTCTCATTTCCTTAAGTTCAAGAGGAAATCAAGGTAGAAAAGTAAAATCATCATTGTCTTTGGTAGCTAAGAAAATGGAGGAGAGTGATTATTTGGGATTTTAGAAGATTATTCCTTAAAACCAAGAGTAGAAATATAAAATTATCATCATGACTAGTCTATTATACAGTTATATTTTATATACCTCATACAGTTATTTTGAAGCAAATGCTCTGTAAGCTTTAAAGTGCTCAATATAAACATGAGTCATCATTGTTGTTGTTTATTGACTGGAAAGAAATTGAGGAATTGTTCATAGAAAAATATTTGGAGTGAAAGCCAAGAAGATATGAGTTCATTGCTTTGAAATAAACAGTCTGCACAACTAGAGATATTCTGTAGAAAGAGTGAATTGCTACATTGGACAGCAGGAAAAAGATTGAGTTAAGATGATACATCCTCCAAAAGATTTTAGGAGACCTATCTAAGTCTCATGGTTTCAATTGAATATCCTTTCTGACTTTGCTAGGAAAAAATGTTGTGTAATAATCATAATGGATTTGCAGCTTCAAATTTATTCTACTATCATTCATCAACATGATTCCAAGAATAATGGGGAATGGATTTTTTTCACCTAGGGAAAATCAAGAGCTCCAAAGATAACATTTGGCAAGACCATTGACCACCAGTGCCATTTATGCACCAAGGTACCAGAATAATGACTCCAGACCTGCCACGATATTGGAAAACTTGTCTTTTGAAAAGTAGCAACACAAAGAAATTGCATTATTATCCATGGAGCTTGGCATTCACACAAACACAAACATATAGGAAAAGTTTAAAATGTAACATTTTCTTATAAAATTCTATTTTTTGAAATAGTATGATTTATGTGATAGTGAAAATTCCTACCTTGTTTTTATCCTTAATATTTCTTAACAGATTGTAAAAGTTAAATTATCATGTCAATCAATCAATAAATATTTATTAAGCACCTATCAAATGCCAGATATTGTGCTAGGTATTGGATCATTGTTGATGATATTTAGGAGGAGTGGTACATTTAAATATTTTTTCAAAGATATTCAGCCCCTAAATTAGGGTACTATTCTGGAAAAAAGAAGGAAAAACACTACTAAGAAGAACCATCCCTAGATCCTGTTAAATGAGATTACAAGTATCTATAACTGAGTCTAAGGCCACCACAGTTCAATAATGTGAATACATTTATACCCCAGTATTCCAGTTGTTCCTAACTTGATTCAGAATCACAAAGTCTCATGTGAAGGGGAGGTGACTTCCGATAAAGATCACATATCAAAAACATACTTTAGGCAATTATCCCTGTGAATCAAGGAGTGAAAAAAAAATTTGTACTTTGCCAGGCTCAATATGCATAATGTTAATGCACAAAAGGCCATTAGGTTAAAATTAGAAATGTCAACATATTCCTATAGGATTGAGGCAGGGAATCATTTTTTGTCTTTATATTATTGATATGTAGTGATGCCAATCATATACTATGTACCATTCATATAGTAGGTGCTAAATAAATGTCTGACACATATCAGGTATAATAAGTGCTTATTTTTTTGACTTGATGTACTAATTATTGAGAAAGACATTATTTGCTTTACTTGATCTTTTACTTGTGGCCAAGCATGTTTATTTACTCTTTATATATGAAGGTTCTATTAGAATCTTACTTGATTTATTCTCATGACTTAGAGGTTACCTTGGGGTCCTGGAGACTTTGCCAGTTTTTTCATACTTCTTCATGCCCTGGACTTAGGATCCAGGGCTCTATCCACTGTGCCACTTAGCTGCTATCAAGGACATACCTACCTGTTTGACTAGAAAAATAAAGTATGGTATTGTTCTGTGACCTAATTCTAACCCTGACCTCTGATTAATTAATAAGACAGTGAATTTGGAGCCAGGAAGGCCAAGATTTAAATCTTGCCTTAGACATTTCCTAGCTGTGTGATCTTGAACAAGGATCTGTGCCCCAGTTTCTTCTTTAAGATAAAAAGTTGGACTCAGTTTCTCTAAGGTTCTGTCTAGCTCTAAATTAGGTAATTATAGCATTATGCCAGTGATATAAAGGCAAATTAAAATAATCAATAGCCATATAAATTCTCTCTCTCTAAATTTTAAATAAATAAATAAATACAATTCAAGGAAGAAAGGAAAGAAAGTCTTTATTAGGTACCCACTATATTTGTAATATATTTACAAATATTATCTCACTTGATTTCCCAGAATAATAACCCTGGAAGGTTATTTTACATTTGAGAAAACTAAGGCATATGGTGGTCAAGTGACATGTCCAGTGTCACACAGCTAATACTTATTACTATGTGAGGCCAAATTTGAACTCAAATTTTCCTGTCTTCAGGTCCAAGGCTCAGATCCAATAGATCTATCCAGGGCTTCTATCAAGGACATACCTACCTCTTTGACTAGAAAAATAAAAGATAGGATTGTTCTGTGCTCTAAGGAAGTCTGTCTTTTTAGCCCACTGATATGTCACATTTGCACCTCCTGTGGCCTTGTTTACTTTATCTTCCTTATTGTTCTTCATCTTCTCCACCTAGTTCAATCTGATCTATCTTTCAAGGACCAACTCAAATCCTACCTCTCCCATGAAGACTTCATTTAATTATTTTTCTGAAGTCCTCTAGGACTTATGACCTGCACCAAACAATTCACACACACACACACACACACACACACACACACACACACACACACACACACTCAGAGACACACATGTATACACATGTCTTTATGCACATATGCATGTATATACATGCAGTTATGTGTGTTGAATCATATGTATGTGTATGTATTATATATATTCATGTGTGTCTTCATATGAATATATATGTTTGAGTATTAGTGTATATGTGTACTATGTCTTATATATCTGTATAAATGTATACATGTGTGAGTATATTCATACATATGCACAAATACAGCTATACCTTATAATGATATAAACATACATATATAGAGATATTTATATAATGATAAATTGACTCTCCCTATATATTCATTTGTAATATATGTATATATACACACAACAATTTCATGCATGCATAAATATATAATGCATGTGCATATATAATTGGATGTTATATCTGTTATTCATATTCTTCATTTATTTAGGCTTATCTTTATATATCACATTACTTGTTACTGTTTCAAGCATATTATTTTTGTAACTCTTATGGGATTATTATATCCTCAAGGTCAGGGTTGTTTATCCTTCATTCTCAAAGAGGACTATATCATTTTGTGACATCTTCAAACAGGATACCCATGTCTCATCATTGCATTGCCACAGGAATGGAAACAAATGAGAACATTCCCCCATCTCATCATAGAACAGACAGTGCTTCCCCAAAATAGTTAAATGCAGTAATCTTATGCAGAATTCCTTGAAAATGAGAATTATATTTATAGAAAAGAAAAATTGGCAAAGAAAAGACCATGATGATGCCACATAGTCATTCTTTTATTCTCTTTTGACAGGCAGGCATCAGCTGTAGGATTTGGCCTTGGAAATACAAAGGGATCCAAAAGTCCCCGTTGGCCTTACAAGAGTGAAGTCAATAAGTATTTACTGAATAAATTAGCAAAAACCCTTGCACAGAACAGTAAATGTGTCTCATATTTTAGTTAGAACAAAAGAGAATAACCCCTGCTTCAAACATATACAGAATCTGCAAAAATGAGTGCCATTTTCAACAAGGTGCAAAGAAATTACTAACTCTTCCTATACAATAGTGACCTTATTACCTATTATGTTGAATTAATTTCACATATTTTCTTTTCCTGTACTGGATAATCTCTTGTTTGATTTACAGAAGGAAGCCAAAGTTTATTGACCAAAGAGGAAGTCATTTTTGCCTTTATTCTCAGCAGAGTCAGGAGATAGATGGCTGGATGAATGAATGAATGAATGGGTGGATGGGTGGATGGGTGAATGAGTGGATGTGATTAGATGGATATAGATGGTTGAATAGATATACATATGGGATATAGAAAGGTATATATAAATATGTAGATGATATAGATAATATAGATAGATTACATATATAGACAGAAATATCGATATATATATATATATGGATATACATATAATTACATGAATGCATATTTATTATATAAGAACATATGTATTGTGTGAATATATGTATGTATGTATGACATATTTAAGAGTACAGATTTTAAAGTTGGAGAACAGTGTCCTTAATTTCCTATAACATAATACTGAAACAATATCTCATAGAACTGAGCACTCAAACCCCAGATGTCACATCAGAGAAAAATATAGTACACTGGAGTTCTTTTCTAATAAGGGATTATATAATTCTTAGTACTACAAATGTTGCCTTTTATCACAATTTTCTACCCTCTTATTCCTAATTTGAAAAATTACTAGTTTAACATGAGGGGAAATGAGGATAAAATCTGGTCCTTGGGAAATGCTGCCCTCAAATTTAACACATACTGCTGAACACAGCTGAGTTCTCCCTAGTCTCCTTAAAGTTCTAGTTGTATGTCTGTATTGCAGTTCCCTAAGTTGGTTGAGAGTTTATGGGTTTTCCAGGGAATGGAACCTTTATTGATTGTTGAAATCCTTTTTATCCTTCAAGATCTAGCTTAGTCTTGAGTATTTCCATGAAACCTTTCCAGATTCCCTCATCTCTCCTTTCTCCAACAAAGAAAACCTTCCCATCCTCATCATTCTTGAAAACTTCTTAGCTCCCCTGTATAACTACCTGATTCTCATTTGTATTATGGTTATTTTTGCATGTCTTCTCTTAGAAAATACATTGGAAGTTTTGGGGAGGGGAGGGTTCCTAACTTACTAATCTTCACAACTCACACACAGCACAGTGCTTGACATAAAGAAGTAATTTATTAAATGTTTACTGGTTACAAAATTCCAAGATCTTTCTCCATCTCATCTCCAGAGAGCAGCTACCTGAATCCACTAGACTGACAGCTACTCAGCTGAGAAAACATTTTAAGCTTTAAATAACTTTCATTTTCAAATCTTGTTTAAAAGTATTTCTGAGTACTTGATTATAGAGTTATTGAAAGCCTTGTAGGAAATGGGGGGGGGATTTGATAAATATGAAGAGCAGACAAGGGTTTGACTATAATATTTTTAGCCTGAAGTCAAAGAAATGCCTGCCTAATGGTAACCCAGACTGAAAAGAAATTTTTAAAACAGATTTTTCTCTCACTGCCTTGGGAGATCAAGATGAAATAGGAATATGAGCTTTCTTTGGGATCATTTGATTGCACTGGGTCTTGAAGGATAGGAAGATTTCAATACTGCATAACTGTACCTTGTACTAGAAGTACCTCTTAAGAGAGAAGAGGTGTAGGAGACCCTGAGATCTCTACTGAGTCCTGAAGGATGCCAGAAGCGAGAGGTGATGTGGAAGAGCATTTTAGGCAAAAGGAGTAGCCAGTAAAGAGGCAAAAAGTCAAAAGATGGAGTTAGCAGTGCAGGGAAAAGCAAGCATAGCAGAATAACTGGCTCATAACAGAATATGTCAAGAAGACTAAGAAAGACTGGGAAGTACTAAGGAATTGAGCGGCTGTGGATCATCTATGATCAAGAGGATTCTTTCCTCTAGAATTTTTTATAGCAATAAAGTTATAACTCTGAATCAATGTTCTAGGTTCTGCATTAGGTTGTGGAAATGCAAAGATTAAAAAAAGGTAGTAGCTATAATGATGAAATAATAATAGCTCACTTTTTTTCCCCTTTAATATTTAGTGAATATTCCCAGGGCTTCAAGTTCAATTAGAGAGCAGGTGAGATATAGCATATAAACAAATGCAGAAGATGTATGATAAAATAGTGATAGGAGAAAAGGAGAGTTCCAGGCAGAACACTAAAGTAAATCTTCAGAGAGGGAGAGAGAGAGAGAGAGAGAGAGAGAGAGAGAGAGAGAGAGAGAGAGATCATTTTCAGTTGGACATCTCAAGAATAGCTAAATGGAAAAGTTGGCTCCTGAATTGGATCTAATGGGGAAGGAAGGAGTTCACTAGGAGACAATAAGGGGATTGTGTTCAGTTGGTGGAAGTTAATCTGTATAAAATCATCATTTTTTCCTTCCTTGAGGTAATCAGAGTTAAGTGATTTGTCCAAGGCACATAATTATTATGTGTTTGAGTGTAGATTTGAACTCAGGTCCTTCTGGGTCCAAGGCTTATCACTACACCACTTAGCTGCCCTTTAACTTAAAACTAGGATTAGCTTGGGGACCACTGGCAGAATAATTTGGCTGAGATGTATGGATTTGAAAGAAGAGTATGAAATAAAGTTGGGAAGCCAAGTATGTTATAATAGCCTTAAATGCAAGTCTAATGAGTTTGGGTTTTATTTTAAAAACAATAGGGGTACTACTGAAGGTTTTAGAGCATTTTAGTGATGATATCAAACCTGAGTATTAGGTCAAATATTTTTGTAGCTTTATGAAGGATTGTTCAAAGAGATGTGAGTCACAGCAGTTATAATATGAAGGGGAAATGAACATAATCCATGTGGAGTAATAATAATGGTAATTAATGACAACTGAATGTAAAAGATAGACCCTTAAATATATTATTTACAAATATTTATATTACATATTTATTTTCATAATATATAATAATATGCTATATATTATATGATACATGTGTTTGTGATATAACTATATTTACACATATATAAATATATTTACATATATTATTGGATATAGAGGGGCAACTGTTATAATTGGAATTGATTTTTTATTGGATATTTGCAAATCAAGTTTTTTAGGTAATTTGGAGTCAGATTATGGAAGGTCTTAAAATATTGTGAGCTTAACTGTGAGCCTTAAGGAGCTATTGTGAGGTTTGTGAGTTTAATAAGTGAGCCTTAAGGAATTATTATACACTCTTAAATGGTAAATGGGAGATGTGATGAAATTGATATTTAAAGAATGTATCTAAATAATGGATGAGAAGAAGAGAATCTAAAGTCATGAGAGCCAACTAGGAGACCTTTAGAGGAATATAGGTGGGAGCTCATGAGGTCTTGGACTAGGGTAGTGGTAAGAAGAATGGGAAAGGAAGGAAAGGAGGAGAAAAATAGTAATTGGTGACTGGCTTGATGTGGAAAAGAGAGGAAAAAAGTGAATAAGGATTACTGCAAGATTTTGATCTGGAAATACTTTGACATAATATCAAAAACAAGGATGTTGGAAGGGGAAATTCTTTGGTAGGAAGGATGTTTGAGTTCTAGACAAGTACTTTAAGAAGCTTATTTTTATAGTTATGAGGGATAGATTGAAGAGGAGAGACACTGGAAAGAGGAAGACTAATTAAGAATTATTACAATATGAAGAAATGGTCTTGTTATAGTCAAAAGTACCAAAGAGAGAACAGCTTGATTGGAATAGAATTTTATGTGATAATAGTACTGAAAAGAAAGGTAGATGGAATAGAACCAGATCATGGCAGACCCTGAAATGAGGTGAAGAGTTTGGATTTAATTTGTAGGCAACAGAAACATATTGTATTTCTTAGTCATGGAACAATCATGTAGAGATCCCTAGGAAATAACTGAAAAGGAAGATATAGGTCAGGACTAGAGTTATAAATTTTCAAACCATAAACATAGAGATTAATTCAAACAACCAATGTATGACATGCCTGCTAGAGTTGAGAATGAATGGCTTCTACTAAAAAAATGAGAGTTCTCTAAGAATTCAACAATGTTTGAGGAGTACAAGGAAATGGATGCAGAACATACACAACAAAAACAGAATTCAGAGGAGAGATCAAAAAAGAAAGATTAGAGGTAAATGTAAAAGTATTTATTCAATCAGATAAAAATCAAATTTGTTTTCAAAAGACTGACCAAGTGAGAGAAGGAAAAGTATAGGAAGACGAACAGGCACTCAACTAAGTGGAAGATTTTAGGAGAAAACTCAAAAGCAAATTGAAGACATGAAGATAGGAAAAATTAGGTGTCTTGTTAAGACTGAAAAAAGAGAGAGAGGAGAGAGCGCAATAACTTGACTCTCTATCCATTATACCATGATACCTTTCCAGCTTATTATTTATTGTTTAGCAAATTGTAAACTGAGGGAGAAAAGCAATCAATCAATCGTGACACATTCATGAAATATCTCATATATGCCTGGCACTTTGTTCATTTCTGAGGACCCCAATACAAAAATGAAAGTTCAAAAGCTTAAACAGATTGTGAGAAACTTTAGAAGCAAAGGATACACACACATACACACACACACACACACACACACACACAAACACATACATCAGAGGGGTTTTTGTTTGTTTGTTTGTTTGGGAATAGTCAATCTTCTCCAAGATCAGACTTCTATACCTTTATCCAAAGAAAGTTCTTACTGCTGTCAATATGAACATTTTCTGACTCTGACACAATTGCCAGAATCTGTTTCCATTTTCTTTCATGCCCCACTCCAATGCTTAAAATGTGAAATTCCTTTTCCTTGCTGTAACATGCTTTCATATTTACAAAAGAAAAAAAGGAATATATTTCTAGAGATGCTGACTACCTTCCTATTTTTAGATGTCAGGTCCAATCACATGCATTGTGGTATGGCTCAATGATGTAAGGTTTGTGTTCATTTATGGAACTAGTTCTGAGGATTATATAATAACCAAATTAACTACCATCTACTCCAAAAAATGTATTAGTTATAAGAAGGTCAAATGCTAAATAATTTCTATCTGTTTGTCTTAGCATTTGTGAACATATAGTCATTAAAACTGTATGAGGCATAGGAGGAAGCACAAATTGCAATAGCTGAAGGTTTCATTTGATTGGGGTCAGAATAATTCATTGTGTCAATCCTTTCAGGATGCCATTTGGTGTATTTTCATATTCACTGTGAATCTAGTTTTTTGAGTTTCTAGAAGTAAACATCAGTTAGGCCATGGAAAGGAGAACATCATAGAATATTATTTAAACAACTCCTTGAAACATATTTTAACACAGAATTTTAGAAAGAGAAGGGACCTCAGTCATTCTCTAATGCAACCTGTATCTTTACAGCATCCGGGAAGAGGTCACCCAGTCCCTTCTGGAAAACTTCCAATGAAGTGTCTGAGGCAACTCATATAAGTTTTTATAGCTCAGCTGTTTAGGAAACTGTTCATGAAACCAAGCTTAAAGCTACCTTTTTTGTAACTTCTGTCCATTTTTCCTAGTTCTGTTTTCTCTTGGAATGCAGAATAAGAATAATCCATTTTCCACATGACAATCTTTTACATACTTGAAGTAAGTTATCCCATCCCCTCTGAGGGTTTTTTCCCTCCTTCTCCAAGCCATTAAATCCCAGATTCACTAGCTGATCCTCATATGATATGGACTGAAGACCCTCCACCAAGTTGTTTACGATTTTTTGGACATTTTTTTTGTTTTATCATTGGTCTTCTGAAACATTTGCACTTAGAACTGTACATGATACTCCAGATGTGATTTAATCATCTTTTATTACTGTACTTGGATGAACTTCATGTTCTTAAAATACTAGAAAAATCAAATTTTGCATTGACAAGGAATGACATTGAGTTTCTACTGTGAGAATAGAATCAGGTTTCTCAAACAAATGCTTCACAAAATAACCCAAAATGCTATGCAAGTGAGTCAAATAAGCGTCCAACTGATATCATTGAACCCAGACTGTTAGTTTATTGAATAATCCATAATCTACTTAAGGACAGCAATCTGGACTTTTTAAAAATGTACAATGTCTCTACAGTTCTTGACACTCAGAAGAATAGCGATTCAATCTGTTATTTTTTTTCTTTCTACCAATCCAAATAAATATTTTCTTTGAAATTTAGTTTTAGAAATTTGCCTGAGTATTGAAAGGTCAAGTGACTTGCTCAGTCACCCAGAATCATATGATCAGTGGGTATCAGAGACTGGACCTGACACAAATATTCCTGGTTGCAGGGTCAACTCCCTCTACTATGTTCTTTTTCACTAAACCTAGAATATTCTCCCTTCACATCCACCTCGTGATTTTCCTTTTCTTCTTAAGGATTCCGCTAGAATCTTACCTTCTTTTAGAGTCCTTCCTGGAATTTCATTCTCTTCAACTGTCTCCAACCGCAAGCATTCCATCTGAGCTTTGGTCAGTCATTTTTAATCATGTATAACTCTTCATTACTCTATTTGATGTTTTCTTGGCAAAGATTCTGGAGTGATTGCCATTTCCTTCTCTAGTTCTTTTACAGAGGAGGAAACCAAGGCAAACAGGATTAAGTGCCTTACCCAGGGTCAGCTAGTGTCTGAAATTGAATTTAAACTTATGAAGAGTCATTTTCCTGATTACAAGCCCAATGTTCTATTCATTATGTAACCTAACTGCTTACCTCTGAGATTATCTCTCACACAGAACCTTTCATTGACAAATTCAACTGAGATGTCCATGACCATCTTGTCACTAGACATTCTTCTTTTGGGGTCATGATATGGTTATATTCATAGATAATATGTATGTAAACTTATACTTTGAGTGCCTTTACTATCTAAAAATATGGAAATTTCAGTCCCCAAGGAGAATATGATCCAGCAGCTGTTGAAAGCAATTAATCTTGGTTTTATTATTTCTTATTAAAATCATATGCTAAATAGTTCTCTGTTTGAATGTGTGTTTGCTTTTTCTACTTAAGAGAATTGCCATTGCAAGAAAATGCACGGTGCTTTATTTATTTATTTTGCTTAAAGGACAGTTCCCTCCACTAGAGTCCTATTCCAGAGCTTCATCATGTCTTTGAAGTGACTCTTGGAAACTTATAAGGTCTAAATTACACTTTTGGCCATTGGTACTTAATTATTTCAGCTAAAGTGAGTCATAAAAACTACAGACTATAAAGTAAATATGTGTTATAATCTCCACAGATAGAAAAACTATCTAAGAATATATTTCTTGGACTAAAAGAGAGGTTGTCTAATCTATTCACTTATCTCCCTCCTCATTTTACAGATGAGAAAACCCACATTCATAAAGTTTGTGACTTGCCTAAAGTCACTTAAGCATCAGAGGTGAGGATTTCAATTCACTTCTTCTGATACCATAGTCAGCATATTTTGTACCATATCATGTTGTCTCCCTACTCAACCAATAAGACGATGGGTTCTGAAGAATTAATGTCTTATTCGCCACTTGCATCACTGATATTGCACATTCTTTTGGTCTTTAAAGTATTGTTAGGATAAATATTATTTGTTAACTCTAGAGTTCTTATGAGAATAGCTGTTATTATATATCAGGAAAGATAATTTGGGAATATCTATATATTATATAGATGGACACCTGAATTAAGGGGTCCTGAGAGGAAAGCAGTGAGGGGACATTTAGTAATGGTCAGGTATATAAAATATCATAATACAGAAAAAAGTATAACCAGTATTCTCCTTCTGAGCTTAGAATATGCAGGCCTGGGATAAATCTCCATATAATGTACTTATGCGAGAGTAAATTGTAAAAAATTCCAAATACTGAGGGCTGTTAACCACAATAAAATACTAGTAGAAGCATCTGACTATATCTCCTCATCTACCTCTCTGAAAGTCCTTTAAAAAAAGGATCAGTTCTCACTAGGCAAAGTGAGAAAAAGAGATAGATTTCCATATAACCCTAATTGAGGGCTGACAAAGCATGCTGACCAGGTCCTATAAAATTATAATCCTGAACCATTCAAACTTCCTTCAAGCCTAGCAAGGAGGAGCCAGGCAGTACAATACATGGAACTATGTTGATTCATTCAATGAGTCTTCTGAATGAAGCCAAACCTTTAGACTTTGGGGGCTTGCATTCTGAATTTATAATCCTAGTTGTAATTAAATCTGAACCTGAATTTGGTGAGAATTCCTTACCTACCTAAGTTCACAGTCATATTTAGAGAAAGGTGAAGGAAGAATTACATAGATATCTACTGAGTAATTCATTCATTTGTTTTCAGTATTTTTTCTAAAATACCCTGTTTTCAAGGCAGAAACAGATTTTGTTTGAAATTTCAAGGTGCCTACATCCTACTTGTTTAGCTGCAATATGCAGTGCCATCTTAACTCAGAATAGGTTGAGCTGGAATGGGTAGTACTAGCTGAACTCAAAGCAAAATGTTGCATGGTCACAGAATGCCAACAAGAATTATGCATCCTGGCTCCAACTCTGCCTCTAAACAGCTATTTGACTTTGAAAAAGTTTCACAAATTCTTGTGACTTAGTTTCTTCATTTATACAACGAAGGGATTGGATTAGAACATTAGTTCTTTTCTTGGAATTCATGAACTTAAATTTTTTTTTGATATTCATTTCAATATAGTGATTTCCTTTGTAATCCTATGTAATACATTTTATACATTTAAAAACCTGATTCTGCTAAGAGATGCATAGGTTTCACCAGACTGCCAAAAGAATACATGATACAAAAAAGGTTAAAAATCCCTGGTGAGAAATGAGGTTTAATTCTCCTTCTAGCTCTAAATACTTCTACATTTCTAGAGGGAAATGACAGGAAAAAAAATGAAACTTTTCATCCATCATAAAATTTTGATTCAACTTTTAGGTAGCTCCTTGTTATTCCACTCTCATTTTGTTTTATCATTATTTCCTGATGCTTGATATTTCTTCAAGGATAAAATATTTTTAACCCCAATCATCTATTAAATTTCTTTCAATCTCAGTCATTCAGTGAATCTATCATTTTAGATGCTTTCCTAGTATGATTTTTTTCTTAAATATATTGCCTGAGGGTCATTCACACTCTTAGATTAATTACAAAATGACTGAATGATTTGTTGACTATATTTTAGGGACTCATTGTGTTTTCCAAAAAAAATTCATTTAACCTAGCACTTCTCTTCAAAAACAAAATGTAACAAACAAAAATACAAGTTTCTCTTCCTGGAAGGAAGCCAGAAGCATCCTTATTTTCCCACTCTACCAATTTTCTTCTTAAATTTCTCTGAGAGAGAAGATAAACTTCTGGTCATGAAGAGCTCTGATGTAGCTCAGTGGAAGCCTGCCAGGTCTGCACAAGATTATGTTTATATGTTGATCATGTTTATCAGATGACAATGTCATTGCTTGTTAATCTTGTGTGAGTCAACAATCTGAGCTTTTCAATTGGTTATATCATCTTTAAAAGTTACACTGTTCTCAATAATTCTGGTTATAGTTTTTGTTATCATTTTTGGTTGTGGCAAGAAAAGTAAGCATCCATTTACAAGTGGCATATGGGGTTTTCCCCACCCCATTACTAGATGCATCTCTGCCTCACTTAATTCTAATTCACACACAAGTCATCACCCCATGAATCATCAGTCCTCTTCAAAAACAAAGGACAAATAAAAAAAATTATGTTTTCTGAGATTTGGAAGCTACTTCTCTAACTACCCTACCTGGCTTCTAAGAAATCAAGAAACTAATATTATAGTTATTGCTTCCCAGATTATCTTTCCTGATATATTATAATTCATTTAAGAGTAGGAGCCTGTTTTAGATATCTTTATTTTGCTCATATCACCTAGCAGATAGTCTGGCACTTCATAAATGCACAGTAATATCTTCCAAATGAATGATGACCTCTTGGGAGGAATATAGGACAGTCAGATTCTGTGTGTGTTGGCAGAATTACCTAGATGTCTTTGTCCATGTCCATTTAGATAACCCAAGGTTTTTCTGAGCATTAGCTCTCCACAAGAGGTTAGGATAAGGAGGCTAGTAATCGTTTGTCCCCTTGTATATTTAAGAAAGAATCCCTACTTTCTGTGGAAAATAAAAAGGAATTGGTATTGAAGACACATAGTGATTATTATTATTCTTCAGGCAGCATTCTGGGTATTCGATTTCTTCCATTCCTTTAAATTAATGATGTTTGAACTTCATTGTTAAAAAGAGATCATGACATCAGGGAGGTGATGCCATGATAAGCAAGGAAATTGGATTTGAGTAAGAAAGTGTTGTGCTAAGTCATCAGCTTCACTTTTTCCTCCAGAGTCATCTGGTTCCAGTGGTCAGATGAGAATCAGGATAACTAAAAATAACCCTAGATGCGAGGCAATCAGGGTTAAGTGACTTGTCCAAAGTCACACAACTATAAGTGTCAAGTGTCTGAATTCAGATTTGAACTCAGGTCCTTCTGACTTCAGGGTCAGTGCTACATTCACTGCACCATTTAGCTACAGCACTTCTTTAAATATACAAGTTATGGCATACTTTGTAATAACATCTCTCTGTTCTGAGCCACACTTGTGGTATGGGTTACTCCCTTACTCAGTAAACTCCAATAGCTCCCTATTACCTTTAGAATCAGATAGAAAATCCTCCCTTAGCATCAAAAGCACTTCACAACCTGACCTATTACTATCTTCCCAACCTTATTACACATGGCTTCCTTTTATGGTTCATCCAAAATGTCCATATTCTCATTTCTCACAATATTCTGTCTCCCTTCTCCTTATCTTTGTACTTAGTATCCCTTTTGTCTGTTTTATGACCATTGAAATCTCTATATTACTTCAAGGCTCTATATGAAGTCTTTCCTCTTTGTTACCCTCCCAAAAGAAATATCTCAAGAATATTGACTGTTATATTTTTGACTTCATATACCCAGTACCTAATACAGGTTTGGCATGATTGATTGATTTGTAATGTATCTTGAGATCAAGAGTTGATGGATTTGAATTCCAATTAGTAGAATCCTCCTTAAACAATTAACATGATTTAGTAGAAAGAGTGCTAGGTACAGGTTCTCACACCAGCCTTGTCACCAGTTAGTCACTTTTTCTTTGGGGGCGGGGGGAGTCTTACTCCCTCTATGTTTAAAAAAGGGGATTTTACTTAGAAGTTTCTAAGTTTCCTCCCATATCTTACCCTCTGTGAACTTGAGGAAGCACACTAGGAACTGAGGAAGGCAGTCTAGAGTAGATAACTGGAAAGATCTCAGAGGACATTTCACTCTAATTTTGATGATTCTATAATTAAATATGAAAAACTGCACAAGTGTGTTTAAATGGAATAGAAGTCAGAAGGGTGCTGTATGATGCTTGGGTATGGATATAATTTTGGCACAGAAGATCATTGTAACATCGGTCTATTTTTGCACTCATCACTAAAATGTTAATTTCTGAGGAAAATAGATATTTATTCCTTGGCATAGCAACATCTTTGTGCCTCTTTAGAAGCAGCTCCATATTATATTTCTAAAGCTTAACTTTCTCAGTGGCTTAAAAGGGCCTTGTGAAGCCAAACTGTCCCCCTGACCACTACTGCACACTGTTTTAAAGTTTGTGAAAAGGGTCCTTTTATGCCTTTCTGTATATGGAAAAGGGATGTTTGATGAGGCAGTTAGATTTTTATGCTAATTACGTTTCCAGCTGCTGTGAAGATTATGTGAAACAACCCTGAAATGTAATTCCACAATATAATTTTACAATAATGAATTCTTACAGAATATATATGTGTTTGCATATTTATGTGTATATTTATATATATGCACGCATATATATATATATATATATGTATATTATTAACAGTTTATCAAAGAAACTCTAGACCATTTATTGGCTTTCTTAAAAAAAATCAGTGCTGGAAATTACATCACCTCATTTGATGGGTACCAAGGAGCATCACCAAGCAAAAATGTATCAAGTAACATTTTTAAAAATTAAAATTTTGAATAACATACTTGTAGTAATGTATCTCTTGGAATTTTCTTCCTGCTATAGGTCAGCATTACCCTCAGTGGAATAAGTGAAATATTTCACAACTTGAATAATATGGATCTATGTTTAGCATGGTTATAGATGTAGAACCTGTATTACATTGCTTTCTGTCAAGAGAGGGGGGGAGAGGGAAGCGAGGGAGGAAGAAAAATGTAACAAAATGATTGTTGAAAACTACCATTACATGTAATTGGAAAAATAAATAAATAAAGGAATAAGTGAAGCAGAAATCCCTCAGATAAGGTTAGGGATTCAATTAGTGACCTCTATTAGTCTGATCATATTTGGAGGCTGCTTCTTTTCAGATAAATGTGAGTAGCCTTCTGTCATAATCCTACAACCAATGCAATTAGGTGGTAGTTATTTTTGTTCATAATGACCCAAGCAACTAGTCATGTAATTACAATAGCTAACCTTTACAATGAAAATGTTTTAAGGCTACAAAACACTTTTCAATACAATCAATCCTCAGCATTCAAGAGTTCAACTTCCATATCTTGAAGGTTTTTTTCTGTTTTTAATCAGTAACCTCGTTTTCATTTTTAAGTTGGAAACTGTGCATATTCATAGCTATACACATAGGCAGTAGAGAAGAAATTGAGAGTTCCAGTTTGTGGAGCAGTTGGTATCCCGACAGGAGCTTCACCGGTCCTACCCTTACCTTGTAAAAATAAAAATCTCTCTGTGCATCTGTTGTGTACATTTTCATTGTTTACCTTTAAAGTCAAGTTTTGCATTACAATTATGCCCCCCCCAAGCCTGCAAAGTTAGTGATTTGGCTTAGTGAATAAATAAAGGTATAAGAATGTTTGCAATTGCTGTTGGTCACAAAAGATACAGTTTTTGGTGGTCAATGGAACCTAAATCCCTAATTTCTCATTGGCTTAATATATCAGCATTCATGTTTTTGACTTTGACTTTTATTCTTTTTTTGGGAATGCTACCCCCCCCAGGAAAATTGAGAATTGACAATATATGAATCAATTTAATTCAGTAAACATATATTAAATCTCTATTATGGCCAGTCACTGTGTTTGGCGGATATAAAAATAAAAAGAAGCAATTCTTGCCCTCAAGGAGCTTACATTCTATCAGGAGAAATAGCATGTATATTTAAATTTATTTGAATAGGGTGAGAAGGTTAATAATTAGAGGAGTTTAGAAAAGTTCCTGTTAATAGGAGAAAGGAATAAAGGACTGTTAATCTGCAAACATGATCTTGCACCATTTCACATTATAAAATGCAGAAATAGTATCTTGTGTATAAAATGTATTTTGAAGGAAGATGGGGATTCTGTTAAATGGACATGCATGCAAAATGGAGGACAAATGATTTCATTTGGTCCCCACAACAACAAAAACTAAAATGTAGTTGGTGATTGTTATTTGATTTGTCCAAATACCAGATTCATTTTTTAAAAGTAATCCAATATTATTATATGCTATCATGTATTCTCAGATGCAAAATTAGAAACTATTTTCTAATATTTTTTGAAATGGAAAAACATTGACTTTGCAATTAGAAATTCCAGGTTAGATTCCATTATCTGTTACTTACTAGATTAACTTGAACAAATCATTTCACTTCAGTGAACCTCTGTTCTCATGTATGAACTAAAAGATTTGAACCAGGTGATTATTAAACTCTTTTCTAAATCTAAATTTGTTGGTCCAGTTTTGGAGGATCATAGATGAAAGACAGCATCAAGATCATCCATTCCAGCATACCTCATTTTAAAAATAAGTTAATGATATCTAGAAAGTTTATTTTAAATTTAACATAAATAAAAAATTGATAGAACAGAAATTTTAACTGAAATCCTCTTTCCAAAACCTTTCCCATCTTACTATTATTTATACTAAATGTATTGAGGTATTTAATTCATTATTCAGTCAGCAGTTGAGTTTCTGATAGAAAATTTTCTTGGTTTCCATGAGGCATGACCTCATCAGGGAAGGATATTCTTTTCCCTTCTAGGGTCCACTTTGGGAACATTTCCTGTTTCTTCTTTCTGCTTTCCAACTCCAGGTACATTTGCATCAGAATCACAGAGTTGCTTTGAAGTGAAGTAATTCTAAGTAAGAAAAGACCTAAAAGTGACTGAATTGGAGTGATTTACTCTGCTTCCTGGATATTTTTTTTTTTACAAATTGAAAGCTGTGCAAACCTTCACGGAGCCAGTATATTGATGCCATTTTTCTAACAGTATGTGTTCACATCATTTCTCTGTGTCATATTTTGTAATTCTTATAATATTTCAAACCTTTTCATTGTTATTATATCTGTTATGGTGCTCAATGATCTCTGATGTTACTATTGGAACTATTTTTGGGTAACCATGAGCCATTCCCATGTAAGACTTTAAACTTAATTGATAAATATTGTATGTATTCTGACTGCTCCACTGACTGACAGTTCCTCCATCTCCCCCCCCCTTTTTTAAGTGTACGTATTCCCTCTTTTCTCAATTTTCAACAGTACTAAAATTAGGCCAATTAATAACCCTACAATGGCCTCCATGTGTTCTAGTGAAAGAGTCAATCAATGTAGCAAACTTCAGTATTCTCTTATTTTTAAGAATTTGTACCCCCTACCAACCTTTAGCATCCATTTACCTGATCCATCATCAACATTAAAACAAGACTCTCACCAGTAAAAAAATATTACAACTCACTGAAAGCTCAGATGAGGGTTAGCATTTTTAGCTATAAAGAATTTTTCAGTTAAGTCCATTTTTTAGACATAATACTATTGTACACTTAGTACAATACAATATAAAAATAAGATTATATACACTAGAAACCAAAAAATATAGGTGAATCACTTTTTTGCAGTATTTGCTTTATTGCAGTGATCCAGAATTGAACCTGTAATTTCTCTTAAGGTATAAATGTAATTAGAATCAAGGTCAGAGACCTGTGTTATCAGGATATTGGGACAGTTATAAGAATAGATATTGGAACCTCCAAAGATTATGGAAGACACAGATCAAGGTCAAGAGAACTTTAAACAAAGTCCTAAAGTCATAGATGTAAATCAGATAATGTTTTGAGGAATAGACAATGTTAGAGAATGACAGGTAGAAGAGGGTAGAAGCAAACAATGTAGACCCAGAAGATTGTAATCTGAAGAATAATGGCAGCAAACAAAAAAAGGTGTATAAACATCAGTGAGGAGCAAGACATAGAGGAGGTAAATAAGGAATGGCACTTTTGGAACAATTTTCAAAGGAAGTAGCATTCAAGGAAGTCATTGCTCTGTACATTAGATGCATAATTAATGTTTGTTAAGTTGAAATGAAGACAGAAAGAATGATCTTGGAAAACGTTATGGAGTTTGGTCACAATGGAAGAGAATTTTCACAAGATACAATGAGGTTAGAAGAAAGTTGAACTGGATAGAAACGAAAGCATATAAAAAAGAGAAAATTAGGAAGTCTGGGGAAGTGATTGAGACTAATAACAATGAAGGGAGCAGAGAAGTAGGAGGATATCTGCTAAGCTTCAACCTCAACTATTTGCTCTAGGTCACTTTCCTCACTGTTCTTCTTACAGAAGCTAGGTGGCACAGTGGATAAGAGTACCAGTTCTGGAGTCAAGATGACTGATCTTCCTGAGTTCTATCTGGCCTTAAATATTTATAAGTTGTGTGACCCTGAGCAAATATTTAACCCTCTTGACCTCAGTTTCCCACATGTAAAGTGAGCTAGAGAAGAAAATGACAATCTGCTCTAATATCTTTGCCAAGAAAGCCCCAAATGGAGTCACAAAGAGTTAGACATGACTGAACCACCAAAAATACTTCTTGACTTCATATTTTCTCATAGTCTGATTTGTGGAATGAGACTCCAGATGGATCTGTTATAAATTTAATGTAGATATAGATATAATATATATATATATTATATATATATATAATATATATATATATATAATTATTTCAATAACATTGGTTGATTTTGTAGTCTCATGTATTTTATTTAATGTCTGGGGAGCCCAGGTTAAAAAACCCCTATCCTGGAGACATTCAGTATTCTTTTTATTTTTCATGTTTTCTGGGGGATGTTGATGAATCTTTCTTTTATATATCAATTTAAAATGAGAGACAGACAGAGAGAGAGAGAGAGAGAGAGAGAGAGAGAGAGAGAGACAGAGACAGAGACAGAGACAGAGACAGAGACAGAGACAGAGACAGAGAGACAGAGACAATCCAGTAAGAGATGAGCTATGATGACAGGTCATTATCAAACAGGAAATATTTCCTATCATCAGGAAAAAGTCAGTCCATGAGTAATACTCATCCCTCTTCAGATCTTTCTCTGCACTGATTTGGGGACTGAAAAAAATAATAGAATGAAGTTACATTTTCATAGAAAGGTGGTCCCATCCAAGAATCCATGCTCCCCTCAGGCCAGTGGAATGTCCCTGGGGGACAGTACCCTCCTCCATTCCCCTGTGAATCAAGACAGTGGGAGCAAGTCTCTAAACTGATCTCAGAAAATGCAAGTGTGAAGAAAAGCCCTTGATACCTACAGTAAGATAGCAGAGTATTTTTATGTATGCATTCACCATATTATTGTAGTCTTCTCTGCTAATAAATGTTAGGAGTTAGAGGTGAAGAATGACTTAGGAAACAATGACTTACTTCTCCTCACCCTCACCCTTGGTGGCATTTCTAAGATACAACCCCTGGATAGTTCTACCCATACCCACAGGATTTGAACACTTCCATAGTGTTCTTAACAGACCATCATCAATCAATGCAGAAGTCATTAACCATTTACCTCAAGTTGAAGTTAATCAGTCCTTAGTTGAAGTTCCAACTGAAGAAGAGATTTTGAATGCCATTAGGCTCCTTTCAAGTGGCAAGACATCTGATGCTGTTTCTATTCCAGCTGGGATCTACAAGGTTGGGAGTCCATTACTAATCCAAAAGCTGACTGAAATTTTCCAGGTTATGTGATATGAAGAGGTTATCCTCCCAAGAATTCAAAGATGCCTCCATTATCCATCACTATAAAGGTAAAGGGAATAGATTGTCCTGAGACAATCACAGGTATATTTTTCTTTTAGTCATTGCTGGTAAGAATCTTGCCACAGTCCTTCTCATTAGGCAGTTCCTTCTCTAGAAGATGATCATCTTCGTGAGAGCCAGAGTGGCTTCAGAAAGGGTCCAGGAACAGTTGATATGGTATTTGCTGCTCAACAACTCCAGGTAAAATGCCAGGAACAGAACAAGTGTCTGTATACAACATTTGTAGATCTGACCAGGACCGTTGATACCATCAGTCATGAGGGCTTATGGAAAATTATGTCAAAATTTGGTTGCCCAGAGAAGTTCATCAGTATTATATTTCAATTCCATGACAGCATACATGCCCAGGTTCTGGATAGTGAACTATGCTCTTGAGATTTACCAGTCATCAGTACAGTGAAACAAGGATGTGTCTTTGCTCCCATGCTTTCTAGCATGATGTTTTCAGTCATGTTATCACGTACCTTCAATGAGGATGAAAATGGCCTCAAGATCAGCTACTGCACTGATGGCAAATTCTTCAACTTGAAAAGGCTATAAGCCAAGACCAAAGTGGAGGGAGTGTTGGTGCATGATCTTCTGTTTTCAGATGATTGTGACTCAATGCAGCCTTTGAAGTTGAGATGCAACAAATTATGGATCTATTCTCTACTGCTCATGCTCATTTTTGTCTAACAATTAACACCAAGAAAACCCAGGTCTCCATCAGTCAGCACCACATCATCCATATATAGAACCATAAATTCCAGCAAATGGATAAGTTTTGAATACTATGAACAAGTTCACTTACCTTGGCAGTGTTCTTTCCTGAGATTAACATTCACATTGCCAGAGCTAGCTCACTTTTGCGAGACTCCAAAAGAAAGTGTGGGAGAGAAGACCTATTAGACTGACAACCAAACTGAAGGTCTACAGAGCTGTGGTGATCTCATTGCTACATGCCTGTGAAACCTGGACAGTCTACCAGCATCATGTCAGGAAACTGAATTGCTTCCATTTAAATTGTTTTAGGAAGATTCTAAAGATTATCTGGCAGGAGGATGCCAGACACTGTGGTCCTTTCTCGAGCCAAACTGCCTAGCATTACAACATTACTACAGAGAGTGCAACTCTGATGGGCTGGGAACATTGTTAGAATGCCAGAGGTACACTTGCTAAAAAAATATTTTATGGAGAACTCACACATGGAAAGTGCTCACAAGGAGGTCAGAAGAAGTGATACCAAGACAACCTGAATGTCTCATTGAAGAACTTTAGAATTGACTGAGACACTGGCACAGGACTACCCAGTATGGTGTGCCCTCATCAGTGAATTTGCTGAACTCTATGAGCAAGGGAGAATTGAAGAAGCTCAAAGGAAATGTGACATCCATAAGTTTAAAGTGCCTACCTCAAGTGTTCACATGGACTATTTATGCCCAGTCTGTAGTAGAACATCCCGAGCTCATATTGGTCTGATCAGCCACAGTCAGACACACTGTAATTTGTCTCAAACATAGTGATGTTGTTTTGGTCTTCTTTGATAATGAAGGACAAAAATCAACCAACAATGTCTTGAATTAATTTCCCTGTCCTCTTGTCAAAATTGGTATGTCCATGAATGTCTCCCATGACAATCAGTCTCCCAAGGTGGAAAGAAAACAATGCACTCTGCTTAAGCATTCTCAGAAAGGTTTGAAAATTCCCTAGGAGAGGGAGAAAAACAACTAGTCCCTTTAAGTTACAACTGTTCTTTTATTCACAAAGTAAAGAAGTTCAAACTGACCTGCTTCATCTTTGGCAGAGAAAATAACAAAGGTTTATTTCTTCTTGGCAGAGAGTGGTACTCTGGGTATTGCCTATGGTGAGAATAATACCTGCGGAGGTACACCTTAGTGAAAATACTTTGCAAAACAGGATTTGGTCGTTTGTTTGATAAAAAAGATAGAAAGATAGAAAAAATCTAGAGAAAAAGAATTTTCTAATAATCTTTTTTTTTTCTTTGCAAATAAAATGTCTCCATCTCCCAAACGTTTTTGGACTATCATGCCTAATTAGATGTCACTGATGAAATACATTTATGGGCAGTCAAAGGACCCTACCCTAATGAGAAAGAGATGCTGAACCAAAATGTTTTAATGTGTATCACAGGTTATCCATCAACCACTTAACCTTTGAACATAATAGAGAGGGAAGTCCCCCAAAACAGGAGGACCTTCAAAAATGTTCTCTGCCTCTGGTACCTATAAATTCAAATCCAATATTTCTTTTTTTGTGACTCCATTGGTGTTAATGTACATATGCACTTTATATTCTTTTCAGATTGAGAGTTTGTAACCCTTTTTCTGTTGCCAGTTTTCAATGCCCTTCCACCTTCTAGGACCCTGAAAATGAGTTTTTCCCAGCTCCTCATTAATTTTTCACTCCTTCCCCAGCTGGAGACTCACAGATCTACAGCATCGGGAGTACAGGCCAACAAATGCTTAGCAAAAGCACTGTAGTAACCTCATGAGATGTCACAGAAACATACCCCATAGGATTTGGGCATGTGAAAAGCACTTTGTCAGAAATTTTGCTTATGCCATAATTAGGCAGACCCTATGAGACCTTGGGACAGCTACAACATATTCTAAATCAAGGGTCTAGAAAATACAGTACTATGCAGCTGTGCTGTGAACATTTGAAAGCCCTCTTTTGGTTGTCCTCTCCCTTCTTTTAATTTTTGAAATGTATACTTGATTGGGAAGCCCAACAATGTAGAATAGAAAGACCAGTAGACCAGGAGAAAAGAGACTTTGGTTTTAATCCCAATTCTACTATTAACTAGTATGACTTTGTATGAGAATGAAAATCAAGACAGGGTGTAAAGAATATAGGACTTTGATTTTAATCTACCTTTGTTATTATCTAGCTACTTGAGCTTAAATAGGACATTTAATTTATCTGTATCTTAATTTCCTCATCTCCAAAATGAGAATGGTATATAATACCTGGATCTTAGGGTTGGTGTGAGTATCAAATGAAATACTATGTGAATGAATGTACTTTATAAACTAATGTATTATATGAAAGTTGTTAATAAGAATAAGAAAACTGATAGTTAACATTTATATTTCATGTTGAGACTATCAAAACTTTTCATTTATGCATGGGACATCCCAAAAATTGAAGTGCAGTTTTCAATTTTAATAACTTAAAACTGCATTCATTATCTCATTTAATTCTCATACAACCTTGAGAGGCAGATAATATCCTCACCTTACAGATGATGAAACAGCAACAGAGGTTTAATAACTGAGTCAGGACTTGAGGTAAGATTTACATTCAGGTCTTCCTATAACATGTCCAGGACTCTATTCTCTCTGCCTCCTATCACTAGGTTAAACTAGATTAAATTTCTTAGAGTTCTAAAAACCTGTTTTTAGAACATCTTCACAAACTCTAGCTATTAAGGACTGCTTTCTGACAAAATAAAGTTGCTAAGCACCTGTCCTTCAGGGCCACATGTACAGCAGAGAGCTAAAGAATGCCTGTGTACCTTGTTTTATATAAGAATGATGCCATATAGATATTTTATCATTATAGAGTATTGACTCATCTCTTCATATTTTGTATCAGCTCCATGGGCTTTGCTCACCCCAAGCCTCCCTCCTTTTTCCTGTACCCTCATCACTACCCCCCATTCTCCATCCTCCCTTCATTATATACACATTGCATTTGAAAGTGTTTCAAATTGCTATAGGGGACATTTTAAACTCATTCTATTATTTTTTTGGAATCACATAACTTTGAATCAGGGATATCTGCTAAGATCCTGACAAATCACTGAATGTGAAATTGCTTAGCTGGTGAAAATAACCAGATGCACATTTTTGCTCAGGTCTCTTAATTATAGGAGAGGTAAACAAGGTAAAAATGGATAAGTTTGTCATGGTGGCAAATTAAATAAACAAACAAATGGTGCACTTGATTTCCTTTCCCCAAAGTCTGCCAAATTTGTGAGGCTCTTCATATTTATTCCCAAACCCAATCAACAAAAGGCTTAATAAACAAATGGGATAAAAACAGCAGTAACATGCTGATTTTCATTTCAGTGAACCATAGCGATAGCTGCCCATATGTGATAGTTAGATGCAAATATTTCAGGGAAGAACTGTTTTACTCCTGAATCAGGAAATGAATCTTCCATTGTCCTTGATGACACCAAACTAAATGTGGAATGAATCTCCATGGTCATGAGCCTTGATAAGGAGAAAAATTTAAGATGGATTCAAGTGGAAAATGATTTTGTTCATAAGGTTTGTATTATTCATAAGGTTGGTATTATTATGTGGCTGAGGTAACATTTGAGCTGAGGATGGGTTGGATTTCTACTCTCAGGAAAAAAAGGCAAATCATTGCAGCCTTATGAAAACTGTGAACAAATACATCGCAGTAGGAAAGCTACAGGGATGATGATGAGTTTTCCAGGAAGTCTCTTGGTTGCAAGTCAGAGTAGAGTGGGCACCTCAGTCATGATCTGGTGTTTTTGTTTGCTTCTGAATTTTTTACAGTACCTCTTTGGCAAATCTGACTTCTAAAAACCCAGAAAATTTCCCCTGAATGACTGTTCCTTTTCACCCCTCCATTCGGAACCAAATAATTCTCTTTCTGTCCTCGGTTTGGCTATTAAAACTTTACTTTCTCTGCATTTCTGATCATTAGCTCACAGAGACTGAAGGATCATAGATTTAAAGGTAGAAGAACCCTTGAAGACTATCTAGTCCAGCCTTCCCATTTAATAGATGATGAGGAGGAAACTGAATCCCAGAGAAATCAAATGACTTACTCAAGGTCACAGAAATCAAATATCAGAGGCTAGATTTGAATCTTGGTTCTTAGATCCCAAATCAAGGAGTTTTGTGTGTTTTTGGTTTGCTTATTTGGGTTTTTTTTTTTAGTTTTTTTGCAGGGCAATGGGGTTAAGTGACTGACACAAAGTCACATAGCTAGGCAATTATTAATTGTCTGAGGCTGGATTTGAATTCAGATCTTCCTGACTCCAGGGACAGTACTTTATCCACTGAGCCACCTAGCTGCCCCTCCTGCACCACCCAACTGCGAGTAGTTTTTCCATTGCATCATGCTTAAGTTATTAGATCTTTTTTTAGCAAACCAACATAAAATGGACATTTTTAAAGCCTACCTTGTAGGAGCTAACCTTGCTAGCTAGTTTATACAGCAGATAGAATACTGGACCATAGAGAGTCTAGGAAGACTAAAGCTCAAATCCAACCTCAGACACACACAGACATTGTGTGACCCTGTCAAATCACTTTATCTCCTTATACCTTGGTTTTCTCATATTGTAAAATGGGGGTATTAGCACCTAAATCCTAAGGTTAGTGCAAAAATCAAATGAGTTAATTTATGTAAAATACTTAGTAGAGTGTCTGGCACAGAATAGGTGCTTTAAAAAGCTTATTTCCTTCCTTTCTTTCCTCTTCACACACATTATTAACTGGGTGAATGGACATTCATTCCTTAACAATTATTGCCACAACTCTACTATTAACAGAACAAGGAGGGTAGGTTTTAATCAAACAGCAATACCCATCTGTCCTTGGAAAATCTGCCCACTGGCCTGGCATAAAAAGAAATCCTTTGATCCAGTTCATAGAGTTAGTCCAACTTTGGCAGTAATATAGATATAGTGCATCCCCACAGTTCCCAGATGTTTGGACAAATAAAATAGAGTCATTTCAAGGAAGATTCATGAGACTATTGTTATAAAACTGAAAAGAAATGATTTCCTCTTTGACTCAAGTGAAGGTATTCTGAAGGAAAATGAATACATGTGCACCTACACCACTTTGATCTTTTCTAAATATGAAATAATAACTTTTCTGGGAAGAATAGGACATGTCATTTTGAATCTATGACTAGCCATGAGCAGACAATCAGAGAAACCTGGTGTCAATAAACCAAATAGAGGGGAACAGCTTCACCCTGTTTTGCTAGGGTAGAAAGCTACCCTTTTTTTCATTCCATCAAAGATATCTCCAGCATAAACAGCTCCAGGTAACTAGGCTTGTTTTAACTGGAAATCACTAGTTAGCCATCACTATGATTTGACTTCAGGAGACATAATTCCCTGACTTCATTTCTTCAGAAAGTAAGGAAAGAAAAGGATAAGGAATGGGAATCCCTTTCCTTTATGCCTGGTCATAAACAGGCCCTACTTGAGTAAGGAACTATAGCAGGGAGTCCAGATGATTTATGGGGATATGAAGATGCTACTTGTCTGAATAGTCAGTTAAGGAAAATTTCTGATCTAAGAATTTTGCTCATCTATTTTCCACATTTACTAAGTTGAAACAAATTATAACTTCATAGATGCATCTTACTTATGATGATGAGGACAATGATGATAAATAGCAGCTCACCTTCATATACCACTTTAAATTTTTCTTTTATATACATTATTGAATTTATTTATCTTAATTAAATATTTTATTTTTCAAATTACCTATAAAAACATTTTTAACATTTTTTATTTTGAGTTCTAAATTTTCTCCCTTCTTCCCTTCAGTCCCCCATCCTCCAAGATGGCAATTTGATATGTTATACATGTTCAGTCATGCAAAACATATTTCAATATTAATCATGTTGTGAAAGAAAACGCAAAAAACTTGATCCTTTGAACAACTCTGTGAGGCATATGTTTGTATTCTCATTTTATAGATGAGGAAACTGAATGTGATAGAGTTTAAGTAACTTGCCCTGGGTTGATCAATCAACAAGCCTTTATTAAGCACCTACTATAAGCCAGTTGTTATATGAAGTTAGGAATACAAAAAAATAAAGAAAAATAAATTGTTCTTTCACTAAAGGAGGCATTCTAATGGTGGACATGACATATACAAATCTAAGTATATGTGGAATAAATACAAAATATATACACATTTATCCAGCTCTTTCTTGGAGGTCATGAAAGTTGGGCATGATTGAAAAACTAATGAACAACAACTACCATTTATTTAAGGGGGTAAAGTTTCTTGCAAAAGGTGATGCTTAGAAGCTAAGGCAGGCAGGAGGTAGTGATGAGGAGAGAGACAGAGAGAGTCAGGCAGACAGACAGATATAGACAGACAGACAGACAGACACTATGTCCAGATAGGATATTGGCTGAGTTTCTAATTAAGGAGTGAAAAATTTAATGTCAAGATCTAGGTTGTGTCCATGAACAAGTAATGGTAGATAAATGTAATGGAATATTATTTATTGTACCATAAGAAATGCCATCTTGTGAATTCGGTAGTTATGTGAGCTGATTCTTTTCTTTTTGAAAGAGCTAAAGGATTCTCTGAGGAAGAGGCAAAGAGGAATGTGTTCTTATGCAAAGAGAGTGAGAATGAAATGCCAAGTTAGAATTATGTACAATTTGATTGGACCATAGAGTGTAGGAAGGAGAGAGTTTTCATGTATAAGGAGAATAGAAAGATAATTTGGGAAGAAAATTAGTTTTAGCAATCAAACAAGGCTTTTCAGGGTCAGCTGGGCAGTAAAGTGTATAGTGTCAGGCTTGGAGTCAGACTGATTTCAAAGTCAGTCTCTGTCTGCCTCAGTTTTCTCATCTGTAAAACAGGGATAATAAGAGTTCTTACCTCCTGTCGTTTTTATGAAGATTGAGTGAGATAATATTTGTAAAGCACTTAGACAGTACCTAGCAAATAATTGATGCTATATAATACTGACTAGTATCATCATTATCATGGATTATATACTGGAAGAAGTTTTATGGACTCTTCTCCTTGGGTATTGAAAGGTAAGAAATACTCTCCTTGGTTTGAGCTCATTTAGGGGTCATCATGTGAGTGTGAGGAATGAAGGGGATGACATTTTAGGAATCTATCTAAATCCAGAATAATTTATTATATTCTTGATAGTGCTTATAGTAACACAGGTCAATTTTTTAAACAGCTACCTGACTTAATACACACACACACACACACACACACACACATATGTTGTTTATACATATGTTATATATATATATATATATATATATATAATATATATATAATGAATTTTATAATCCCTACCATCAAGTTATGTAATTTTGGAAACATATTTGTTTTGAAAAGCCCCAAAGTCCTTATATTACAAAATAATCCTTGTCTTCCTAATCTGAAAATTACAAGAAACAAAAGTCTTTCATTAATTTGTCGACATTATTTTGTTGCAGTATTTTATCAAGTGCACACTTAAGACATGGAAGTTTGCACAAAGTTACACAATAAAAATTAGGTCACATAGCCCCTTGCCTCTGAGGAAGTCGTTCTTATATAAAATTTCTCCAAAGTATTTTCTTTCCTTCATTGGAAATTTCCTTCATTTGGTGGTGGATATTTCCAAATTAGTGATTATAGAGTGATACAAATTGTGCCCATTCACTGTCCTGGGAACTTCCAGGGCCAAATCCCCCTTCCTGGGGGATTCCTGGGCCATCATTATCTAGTATGTGTTGTTTTCCACTTAGAATGTAAGTTGCTCTGAGTGCAGAAACTGTTGCTGGGCAGAACCATGTCTCTATATCCCTGCCACTTAAAACAAAGCCTAGCCCCTAGTAGGTTAGATGAAGTAGACACTTAATAAAAGTTTTTTCATTTCTTCAATCACAGACCAAGTCCTGTCCCAGTGAGTTTTCCATCATTTGAAGTAGAAAGATTATGAAATGTGAACCTCATTATATTATAATTTCACTGTGGAATTACAGCTCAGAAAATAGAACAAGAATAAACAAAAGTCAGTGGAAGGTTATCCAAAGTCTTCACTGAGCAGATAAAACAAAACAGAATGAGATGATCTAAACAGACTGAAAAGTAATTGGCTTGTTCATTTATACTTATAACAAATGAAATTGACTATTTCAAAGTTTGCTTTTGAGTTAGAGTCTCATCTTATTGCTCGATTACTTGGACTAATCATGGGGTAGATTTGGGTTTTGATGTTATCTTAACATATTATTTTGCCATGTGTTATTTAAAGATAAAGAAACACTTGGCTTTTTTCAATAATCAAGACTTTATTAAATACATCTGAGCTGCCTTATCTTCCATGGAAAATTCCCCTTCCATCTGGGCTCTGAACTGGACATCTTTTGTGACAGTGGCAAATTTCTTTTCAGGAATAAGTCTGCCTTGAGAATAATTCAGTGGTCATTGAATAAATTAGACATCTTTGTTTTATATCATTTAAGTGTAGATTGTATAATTGTGAAAAAAACACTTGTGATACTTTATTAAGCACCTACTATAAGCCAAATGTTATATGAAGTTAGGAATAAAAAAATAAAGAAAAATAAATTGTTCTTTCACTAAATGAGGCATTCTAATGGTGGACATGACATATACAAATCTAAGTATATGTGGAATAAATACAAAATATATACACATTTATCCAGCTCTTTCTTGGAGGAGATGTGTTGGATAGGATTTTCCTTGGGAAATAGATATTTCTGGTTGGTACTGATGCTTGCTCTAAGCCCTGAAATGTAATGGAGCCTCCTAAATAGGAATAACACTTCAAAAATTTTCAACCCATCTGTACTCACAAGAAAATCTAAGAATGCCTATTGCCCAAGTTATGAAATGAAATTGAATGATCAATCTATGTAGATTATCCAATTGTGTGTGTGTCTATGGATATAGATGTGTATATGACTGGGAGTTGGACAGAAAGCACTCCCACACTATATAAAGTTGCTAACAAGACAAGTAAGATGATTTTTTTTATTAGATGAGAACATATTTTGAATAAGACAGTCAGTTGGAAGAACATGACCTTGACAATTCTCTAGGTCTGAAGGAAACCTATTGAGATTGGTTGAAGAATTTTTTTTACAACCTTTGTGATTTACATAAATCCATCAAGGATTCAAAGATCTGGAAGCAGAGAGGAAATAGTTGGGACCTTAGAAAAAATGGACAATAGAAGCATTAGATAAAAAAGAAAATTTATAAGGCTGAGTTGAGTCAAAGCAAGAGGGAATGTAAAAATACCACATGCAAAAGAATTGGGCTAGAATCATTAATTATACTTAACTCTCAGGGACTAAGGGAAGTTCCAAGAAAAGATATACTCTTTCCTCAACTTCTTCTGATTCTTCTCTATTAACGGATATTATAACATGCTCTTCTCAATTATTTATTAAAATATTTTTGGTAGGGGTGGCTAGATGACACAGTGGATAGAGCACTGGCACTGGAGTCAGGAGGACCTGAGTTCAAATCCAGCCTCAGGCACTTAATAATTACTTAGCTGTGCGGCCTTGGGCAAGCCACTTAACCCCATTGCGTTGCAAAAACCTAATATGTATGTATATATGTATATGTACATACATACATACATTTAGTTATCTGAGGCACAATTTAGGGATTACTTTGAGATTGATAAAAATTTAATTTAAGGAACATAACCAATCTTTTGCCTAATATTAGGAATTTTTCTAATTAGCAGATTTGAGCAATTGTGGCCGTATTCTCCTTTTCCTATAATATAAACTCCTCAAGTATTTCAGGGGTCAAATAAGAAGGGGAACCAAATGATCCTAAAGAGCAATTATTTTGTCATTAGGCTCAAGAGAAGCTAATTACTATACTAGCTAACAGATAAGATTTTAAAAGACAAAGCAAAATAAGTTGGAAAGGGTGAATATCTGTCATTGGTGTCCTCTGTTATCATTCAGTGCAGAGGAGAGAATCACTAGATTCATCGGCAAAACCTAAGGATGTTACAGAACTTAGCATTCACTGGTCATTCGTTGCATAAATTTTGAATAAATATTGCAAATGGACAAAAACTCAGGGCAAAAAAGGATAGGAAGAAAAGCTGTAAAGTTCTTTTAATGATCCCAAACTTCTCTATACTAAAAGGCCTAGTTTAAAACACCAATATTCTTCCAATTACTTCCTAAGTATATCTTGGGATTCTTTAGTCTCTGAAGGACTGAGTTGGAGAGCACTTCAACTTTCAATTGAGAGATACATGGTGGGTTTGAGTAGGTGACATCATATTATTAGTGAGCATTTATGAAAGAAAAAGTAATTTAAAGGATGTCATTAAAGAAATGGTCTGCCTGGGGGAAAAAGTCTGGTCATATAATAAGAATAAGGTGGTATCCAAAAATAGATTCAATGTCTATCCTCCCAATGTCAAGAATATATGAGGAAGACCTTCAGCATATTAGATGGAATATCTGTGGTGAACTGATTAGAAGACAAAAATGTAAGCCACACAGGATGATGAATGTACTGTTATCTAATTTGATTGTGGGGGAATAGCTGTATTAGTGATTTAATAACCAACTCAAACAAATTTAACTTCAGCATTGAAATGAAATAAAATGCTCATAGTCAATCAGCAGTTAACAGAAGGTTTACTTAGCCCTAGAAAGATACTTAAAAATATTGTAGCACCTAGATCATGTAGTTATAGTTCCCCTTGCCTCTTTGGAGAGGTCTCTAGATAAAGACAAAGTCTGAAAGGCCCCAAATCCATGCAATGGGTTTTTTTTTAATTCTTAGGAGATGAGGAAGCCATACCAGTACATCCAAAGACCCTGAAGTTGTGTTGAGGGATGGGATAAGGAATGGAGGTTTAAGCCTTAGCCACATGGGCCAATCAAATGCTAAGAACAGTTTCATTTGATTTCAGAGGGGAAAAAATATCCTAGCCAACATGGCAGATAAAGGAGGAACCCTAATAAGTAAGTAGTAACTGATCTTATCACAGATGAGACCATGGACCTAATTAAATCCTGAAACATAGTACTGTGTTTTATTCAGTCCAGAGAAGACATAATCCCTGCCTTTAAGGAACTAGGTAGAAGAATAAGACATCAATATGGGTTACTATAAACATAATTCAGGGCATCCTGAAAATCTTAGTGCAGTTTGAAGATTAAAGCTTAAAACTTCATTAAGATTTTGGGAATCCCCAGTAGTATACAGTAAGTACATTAAATAATGTTTTAAAATGCCATGTGGGAGCATGAGGAAAACCTTATTGGTTTCCTTTGACACTCAAAAAACTGAATACTGATTCTGGGCTATAAGGGCTTAGATTCAATTCCTGATTCTAAACTTACTTCATAAAGTAACCAAAGCCAACTCACTTAACCTCACTAGGTCTTCCCCATTTCTCCTTCTGTAAAATATGAAATTTGGAATTTTGAGGTTTCTTTTAGCTCTAGATCCTAGAAATTATCTGATAAGAGTCACCTGAATGGTGTAGAAGAAAGAGCAAAGCATTTGGAATCAAAGGACCTAGATTAAAATCTCACCTCCATGCAGCTCCAAGGGCTCAGTTTCCTAAATTCTAAGATGAGATTCTAAGTTGGACTAGATGATCTTTGAACTACCTGATGGTTTAAATCTTATGCTCCTCTGGTCCCTGCCCCTCAGTTCATTCTACTTCCGCTTCCTTATGCCCATAGCTACCCTCTAAAGTAATTTTAATAGGAAATGAATTTCTTTTGTATTTTATTGGATCCATTTTTTGCCTTGCCTTTGGAACCAAGATCCCATTGTGAATTTTTGTGCTTTATTAAATACTTTCTATCTCAGAGACAATAATGTTATTAGGCAAGTTGAGTATTTTTCCACTCAAATTAATATTTTTACCAGGATATTCTCCTCAGATTATATTGACAGATAAAAGGAAATCAATTACATATATATATATATATTATATATAATATATGTATAAGTATACATATATATATATTACATGCCTGCATGCAAACAGACACATGTTGTTTAATTTAGTGCACAAAACAATGATTCTAGAACCAGAGTCTGACATCATTCTTATTAAAGAGCATTTAAAACAGTGCCTGAAACATACATAGTAGGAGCTTAATAAATGTTTATTGGATTGGATATTATTTTCTTGTTTGGGGGATTGTGAGGGTGACCCTGTTTGCAAGATAATCATTAAATACCATTGAGTTCCTTTACTTAATTGAATAGATGGCAGAAATTTGAATGAGTTACATGAATCTGTGTATATTGGGAAATTAGAAAATATCAAAAAACTCTAAAAAGAAAGCAGAGAAACCTCAGGAAAGGAGGAACTAGATGTAGCTAACCATTTTCATGGATGTCTCAGTTTTCAATCTCTGAAACTTGGGGAATCCAGGTTGGAGAAATCTCCAAGGGGAAGCAAATTAAATCTTGATAACACATGTGAGTCCAGATTGATATCAGTAATTATGCTGAGACGCTGTGGCCACAAAAGAAGGATGTTATCATTCAGTGCAGAGGAGAGAACCACTGGGCTCAAGGGCAAAGCCTAAGGATATTACAGAACTCAGTGTGCTGAGGCTGTTGGGAAGACTCCAAATGAGGAATCTAACAATATTAGCGATTCATTGTTTTTTCTTTAATAAGTCTTTTAGGTTGACTTTTGTCTCCTCTTTGATCACAGTCAATTTTTCTATCAATTTAAGAAATTTATTCTTATTTTGTTGTGGGTCAATAGCTTAGGCAAATCTATTCATTTCCTTGGAACAGAGAATTAATGATCCTTGTTTGTAATGAGAATTAGCGTCCTCAGAAGTGTCTTGGGGGACAAGAACAGGCAGGGTCAGGATAGGTTGAATAGGGAGAGTCTTGAAGCATTTAGTTTCTGCCAGAAATGAGATAGAGTCTCAAGACAGGAGAGACTAAGGCCTACCTTTCATTTTTTCACCAGTCAATAGGATAAGACAGAGGGTATGTCTACTTGGTCAAGTATGGTACTGGGGAAGCAAATAAATAACTAGATGCTGAGGGAGTATTCAGCATAATTCTTAAAAGAAGAGACAGACTGCTCCTTTGCTGTCACAATTTAAAAGGTAAAGTTTGCCACCAAGAATTGACAGTTTTCTTTTAGATTGGGGACTAGAAACAGGAGTAGAATGCAAAATGTGGCACTTATCAAGGTCATGTCCATTTCAGTGGAAATAATATCCATGCAAATGCAAGTTCATCTATAAAAAATCAGTTTGACTATGCCAATTATCAGTGTTGTTTTAGTACTTTTCAATCTTGATGATAAATCATTCAGTCTGAAAGTCTAATCTGATTATTTTCGTTGGTGTGAGCTCTGCATGAATCAGTTAACTGCTTACAGACAAGTTGTTTTTGGTCTTTGAATATATCTCTCACTCTGGTTATCTACCTCACACACATATGTCTTTAGTCAATTAAGGGAACCAGAAAGAGAGTGTGTGAATGACCCTGTCTACTGGAACTATCACTATAGAAAACAAATTGAAAAGCACATGTCCAAGAAATGTAAGGTCACCATGACAACATGTGCCACTTTTTATATGAAGTACTGCACATTTTTGGTTTTATTTAATAAGTCTATGGAAGAAAACAGCAAGTGGAATCAGAAAAGAATATAATTGAGTAGAAATTTAGACTCTCATCAAACTTCTTATTCTGGAGTCTTTTAGGGTATACCTAACTTTCTATAAAACTGGTAAAATAAACAAATCATAAAGTTAAACATGTTTCCCAATAGAATTGAAGCACCAGGAGGTTAGGACTTGTTTTCTTTGAACTTGATCCACAGAGTATATTATATACCTATTACACTGAGAATCTAACACGTAGTAGACATTTAGAAAATTATTACCAAATCGAATCTAATCAAATGCTTATCAAGCAACAAAAGAGGTCCTGTCTATGGAGATTACTAAATTCTTCTTGTTTTATGGATATGTTCCAATACAATTGATTTTTAAAATTTTATTAAATATTATTTTATTTTAATTTTTTTGTCTTGCAAAAACAAGTTTCAACATTTATTTATAAAATCTAGAGTTTCAAATTCCCTTCTTCCTCCCACCTCACTCCCCCATTTGAGAAAGCAAGTAATTTGGTGAAAGTTAAAAATGTATAACCATGAAAGTCATAACTACAATAGTCATGGCATAAAAGTAAACATAACAGCCCCTACAAAGAAAGAGAAATCTCAAGAAGAATAAAGTGAGGGAAAAAACATGCTTCAGTCTGTTTTCAGACATGATCATCTCTGTATTTGGGATAAATGAAAGTCTTTATCATAAGTCCATCAGAAAAATTGCTTCAACATTTTTCCCACAGTTGCTATTGTTAGTTGCATTTCCCTGAAGCCTATTCTTCCCTATCCCTATTTATTCTATCCTCTCTCTCCTTTCATCCTGTCCCTCTTCAAAAGTGTATCTAATGGGGAAGCTAGGAGGTGCAGTGAATAGAGGACTGGTTCTGGAATCAGAAGAACCTGAGTTCAAATCTGGCCTCAGACACATAATAATTGCCTAGCTGTGTGGCCTTGGACAAGTCACTTAAATCCCCCATTGCCTTGCAAAAAAAGGAAGAAAAAGTGTATTTGACTACCCTCTCCCATGATCTTCTCTCTCTTCTATCAGCTTTACCCCCTCCCCTGTCCCTTTTCTTCCATCCCTTTCCTGTCCTATTTTCCTTTAGGGTAAGATAGATTTCTATTACCAATTAAATGTGTGTGTGTGTGTGTGTGTGTGTGTGTGTGTGTGTGTGTGTGTGTGTGTTATCCACTCTGACTCAATTCTGATTAGAGTAAAGGTTCACTAACTCCCCCTCATCTCTCCCCTTCTCCATTCCTTTGCAAAAGCTTATCCTTGTCTCATTTATGTGAAATAACTTACTGTGTTCTACAACTCCTTTCACTATCTCCCAGCACATTCCTTTCTCGCCCATTAACTCCATCTTTTTTATATACTATACCTTCAAATTCAACTCCCTCCGATTTCTTGTCTATATATGCTCCTTCTAACAGCCCTAATAAATGAGAAGTTTCATATGAGTTATCAGTGTCATTTTCCCATGCAGGAATATTAGCAGTTCAATATCATTAAGTCCCTCATAATTTGTCTTTCCCATCCACTCTCTCTATGCTTCACCTAAGTCCTGTATTTGAAGATCAGACTTTTTGTTCAGCTCAAGTTGTTTCATCAGGAAAGTTTGAAAGTTCCCTATTTCATTGAATGGGCATCTTTTCCCCTGAAGGAATATGTTTTATTTTGCTGGGTAATTGATTCTTGGTTGTAATACAACCCCTTTAGCCCTCTGGAATATCATATTCTAAACCCTACAAGCTCTTAATGTAGAAGCTGCTAAATCTTGTGTTATCCTGACTGTAGCTCCATGATGTGTGAAGTTTTTTCTTTCTGGTTTCTTGTAATACTTTCTCCTTCACTTGGGAATTCTGAAATTTGACTACAATATTCTTGTTTGTTTTCATTTTAGAGTCTCTTTCAGAAGGTGATTGGTGGATTTATTCAATTTCTATTTTACCCTTTTCTTCTAGGATATCAGGGCAATTTTCCTGGAGAATTTCTTGAAAGATGAAGTCTAGGGTCATTTTTTGGTCAGGATTTTCAAGTAGTCCAATAATTTTCAAATTATCTCTTCTGGATCTATTTTTCCAGGTTAGTTGTTTATCCAATGAGATATTTCACATTTTCTTCTAGTTTTTCTTTCATTTTTGTTTTTGTTTTCTTCTTGATTTTTCACAAACTCATCAGCTTCCCTTAGTTTCATTCTACATTTTAAGGAATTATTTTCTTCAGAGAATTTTTTTGTATCTCCTTTTCTATCTTGCCAGTACTGCTTTTTTAACCCAGTACTGCCTTTTCCATTGGACCCAAACTTATTTTCAACAGTTATTTTTGTAATTTCTTCACCAAGCTACTAAAATTGGTTTTCATGATTTTCCTGCCTCACTTTCATTTCTGTTCACAATTTTCCTCTACCTCCCTTAGTTGATTTTCAAAATATTTTTGAGCTGAAGCCAATTCATATTTTCCTTGGAGCTTTATATACATAAACTTTGACTTTGTTCTCTTCTGAGTGCATGTTTTGATCTTCCCTAGGACCAAAGTAATTGTCTATAGTTGGATTTTTTCTTCTGTTGTTTACTTGTTTCTCAGCCTATACTTGATTTTAATTCTTTATTCAGCTTTTTTTAAGTTTTTGCAAGGCAAATGGGGTTAAGTGGCTTGCCCAATGCCACACAGCTAGGTAAATATTAAGTGTCTGAGGCTGTATTTGAACTCAGGTACTCCTGCCTCCAGGGCTGGTACTCTATCCACTGCACCATCTAGCTACTCCCTTGATTTTAATTCATTATTAAGAGGGTGCTCTTCTTCCAGAGTGGAGGACACACTGTCCCTAGTTTTTGAGGGTTTTTACATCTGTTTTCATGGAGCTCAATTCTGTAAGGTCTTATGGGAGCCTTTGACTGCTCCCCTGGCCTGTGCTAAAGTCTGTGGATGACCACAAGCACTCCTTTCTGCCCTAGAATCTAGAGCAGAGACCTGCACTGGACTGGGCTCTGCTCTCCTTCTGAGGCAACAGAGTTTTCCTGCTGACCTTCCAATTGTCCTTGTCAATCCCTGGGCTGAGGGGTCCAGAAATTGCCCTTCCCTTCCCCTCCCAGGTGCCCAAGTGCCCCTAGGGACCCAGGTGTCTGCGAACTGTTTCTGGATGGATGAAGCTGGTTTGCTCTGGTCCAAGTTGAGCTGAACTGCAACCCTTTCTAATTCCACTTACAACAGACTCTTCCCATGGATCTTCCAACTTGTCGTGGGATGAAAAATTGTTTCACTTAAGTCTTTTTGTGGTTCTCCCACTAGAATTTGGTTAGAGTCATCATTTAAAAGTATATGGATTTGTATGGGGGAGAGCCTGTGGGAATTCCTGCCTTTACTCTGCCATCTTGACTCATCCCCCCTCCAATTTAGTTCTAACTAATAATCATATGTATAGACATGGGCTCTACTCTGTTGGGGACAGCATCAGGAAACCCTGAGTCATCCCAGGTCCTTAGACCTTCACCAAGAGATCAGGTTATGGCTAGGTTGCTTTCTACTAGGAATTATGTACCTGAAATAGATTCTAGAAATAATATAGAGCAAAGACACCAAGCATTCTAGCATCGATACACCTGACTGAAACTCAGATCAGATTAGAGCATAAATACTAAGTAGTTAAAAAAATAAAATTAAAAAACTATAGAACATAGGTAGAATTAGTATGTGGTTTTCTAAGTCAACTTCAGACTTGCAGGGATCTTTATGTAGGGTTTAGAGGATTCCATTTCTGTTTGAATTTGACACCATTGCTGTAAAGAACTAGTTCTTTAGAGTTTTAGGATAATTAACCAAATCATAGAGAAACCTTATAATTAATTCATTTTTTCTAAGATCCTCAAACCAATCTGTGATTCTTGCTAACTTTTGAATTACTCATTCCAATTCATACCCAATCCTATGAGCTCAATTAGAACTTGACTTGCTTCTGATATGTATTGAAGGCTTTATCTCCTACCCTATTGTGATGATGATGATGATGGCAATGATGATGAGCACAATGATCATGATGACTGGGTATCCTAGATCAGAAGCTGAAGGGTTTTTAATAGACTCAATCCCACTATTTTTGACTTGGAAGCTTTTACTTGTTCTGTTGCTGATACAGACCAGTTCTTCTCTTAGGCAATGGAATAGCCTTCCATTCTGCATGGCTTCTATATTAATGTCAAGATTAGTATAGAATTCCAGTTGGCATAGTCCACTACAGCCTGAAAGGGTTTAAATTTTATCAATTGATCTGAATAACAGAGCAATACACAAAAATAACTAAAACATTAATCAGAATAATGTGGGAGATCTGTACCTTTTCACTGAAAACAGAAAAATGTAAGAACTCAAGGGTAGAGCTATTGCAATAAGCACATAACCTGTATGCAGAGAGAATCTTTCCACCAGATCTCTGCTCCTCTATTCTCTACTCTTTAACATGCACAATCATTTTGTTCACATTCAGTAAGACGACATCAAACAATTGAAAATGTCCAGTAGTGAAATGAGTTGCCTTAGGTGGTAGTGAATTTCCTGTCTTGGATTAAATGTTAGATAACCATTTGTTGTGGATGTTGCAGAGATGAAATGCTCTGTGATGTGCCTTTCAACCCTGAAATTCCATAATCTATATTCATATTATGTTGTAGTAGAAAGAACTTGTATTCTTAAGAGCATTAGTGATTTGAACAGGGTAATCCCTTAAATGAATGTTGTTGCATTTAATTGGCTTTTGCTAAAAAAGCAGGAGACTTTGATTCTAGTCCCAATTCTACCATCAATTAGCTGTGTTATTTGGGGTAAATTATATCAGTTCACTGGGCCTCAGTGATGTGATTTATCTTGGTGCTCTCTGAGTTTTCATCTCAGGATTATTTTCTGTGATGACAATAGAAAAAACTGGTGGTCTGGGATTTAATACTACTAGATTCTGGTCCCTTCTCTACTACTTTTCACTTGTTTGATTTGGAGCAAGTTCATTTCACTCTCTTAAACCTCAATTTCATTATCTATGAAATGAACAGTCACTGCCAAGTCAGTAATTTTGTAATTTTACATGATAATTAGTCTTCCTTAGCACACACACACACACACACACACACACACACACACACACAGTCACACCCCTATCCTTTTCCTAGAAATTTTCTCTCTCTTGTACCTTTTCCCTCAACTTTGAAATGTAGCTATATGATATGTGTAGTCATGAATTCATCCCAGTTGGGTCACCATGATTGTTTTTTTTCACCATTATCTTTAATTAGGCACTGTGGCATCCACAGCAGGAGAAAGAATTTCTAGGAGGAATCAAGTTAATAATCAACCAACATATATTCTTTGAACGTCTAATCAGATCTAGCTGAATGATTGTTAGCTGAAAGTACAAGAAATAATGTTGAAATATTCATTACTCATTGTTGTCTTGTTGTACAGTCATTTCAGTTGTGTCCAACACTTCAAAGACTGCATTTGGCATTTCCTTGACAGAGATACAGGAGTGAGTTGCCATTTCCTCTCTAGTTCAGTTTGCAAATGAGGAAACTGAGGCATACAGAATTAAGTGACTTATGCAGAATCACAGAGTTAGTAAGTTTCTGAGGCTGGATTTGAATTCATGAAAATGAGTATTCTTGACTCTAGTCTGGATACTCTATCCTCTGTACCATCTTTGCTCACACATCTCAAATTGCTCTTAACAAGTTTTCAGAGGCTTGGGAAGATTATGTTAAAGACCAGTACTATGGTTCATTCAGTCGATAGCAAGAGAAGTTTATCACATCTTCCTTTTTCATCCTTACTTTCATAGTCTTCTCCCCAACAAATTGTAAGCCCATCATGAATAGTGTCTGTCTACTATCTTTATATCTCTTGTTGTCTCTATCTTGTACTATGCACATCCAATCCAATTAACATTTATTAATTACCTACTCTATGCCAGCCATAAAGCAGATATCTGTATTTGTTGGACTTGAATTGGAAAAGAACAGCAGTATATCTGGGTACATAAATTAATTCTTTCCACACAGCTCAAAAGAAGGGACATGGCCATATCAACAGCTGCTCAATGAGTATGTCTTAATCCATCAGGGGTTGAGTAGTAAGCTCTCAGTAGTTTGAGAGTCTACATGGATATCAGTGGCATTTGCCTAGCTCAGGAATAGAGCATAGAAAAAGAACAAACAAAAGACTTTATCTTAGACACTAAGTCTCTTTCTTTTATTCTCTTCCCTCCCCCCACCCAGGGAAAATAAAATCTTGATCCAGATATGAAGTTATGAGCTAAACCCTATGTCTATTAAGAGAAAAACCAAGACTGCCACTTTCCAAACTAACCTCAATTATCCAATTTGTGTAAAAATTGCAAAGCCTTATAATAACCAGGGAATATGAAGTCCTACCCTATAATTCTTGGAAGCTTCCCTAACCATAAACTGTAGACCTCTGAAACTTGAATTTCACCCCTGAATCTGTTGTGTCTGCCAACAGTTTCTTATGGCTGGCTAAGCATCAAGTAGCCTAATTCATATTGCATTTCAGCATCTAAACAAAAGCTCTCTTCCTGAAGCAGAGGATATTTGTCACCTTTGGCTCATTGTGGGGATGCTGACCCTTTGCTTCCTCCTTGATTTCACCCCTGAACTCAGAATAACGCCTCTCTCTTTTTCCCAGGAGGCAATGTGGCCTTGGATAATGTATTTCATAATTAGTTTCTAACAATCCTCAAAGAAGGAGCTATCGATTGGTCTGGAGGAGAAATAAATACAATTAAGTTTCAGAGACTGGGTTTAACTAATCTACACCAGTCAACATTGACTCAACAGTCCTGGGGATTAATTGGAAATTTTTTCATCCCCCACATTTATCTTGGAATGGAGAGTATGTTAGGAAGTGTAGGTCAGTTGAATGCCAGTTTTATGAATATCCATACTTCAGGCTCAGGATACTTTTTCCACTCTTGAAAGACAAAAAACAATGTTTTAGAGAGGAGAATGCTAAGTCTAAATTGCTGCTCTGTAACTACATAACAAAATCTTAAAATTCTTATGGAGCAAGGAATGCTTTCAGTCTTTTCTTTTTCCAGCTAGAAGTCTATTACAGAGCTTAAAAAAGGAACAAACTATTCTCAGATAGGGAGATCTTTAGTTTTTAAGAAGGAAAATATTCCATATTAAGAAAGACTTGTGGGATCCCAAGATTATATATTGTAAGTGGAAAGGACATAAACAAGCTAATCTGGCTCTTTCTTTAACTGATGAGAAAACTGGGGCACAGAGAGTTCAGTTAAAGTCTCACAGGTAGCAAGTGACAAGGATAAGATAGAAGCCACGTCCTCTGATAGATAAATCTAGTATTTTTTATTGTCTCCTAAAATGTTATTCAGTCATTTTGATTATGTATGACTCTTCATGACCCCATTTGGAATTTCCTTGGCAAAGATACAGAAATGATTTGCCATTTCCTTCTCCTACTCAGTTTATAAATGTGGAAGTTGACTCAAACAGGTTTAAGTGACTTGTCCAGGGCCACACAGCTACTAGGAGTGTGAGACTGGATTTGAACTCAGGAAGATGAGTCTTCCTAATTCCAAACCTGGCACTATATTCACTATCACTGTATCACCAGCTACAATAGAACTTGAAACTGTGCTGGTGTAATGTTTACAGTGAAAATATATACAGCCTTATCTTGAGCATGCTTCATTTCTAACTCATGTACTCAGTGGTTGATAATAGAGTCCCATCCTGTATCTACGTTTTTTCCTTGAGGAGCAGCTTATTAAAGCAAGTTACCTTCATTTTTACTTATGGGTTTCTAAGGTATAAATTCCTTTTCTCCTAAAACTTAATATGTTTCACCTGCATTTCATTTGTTTGATTACAGATAGGCTTAGATGACCTCAATAAAAGAGATAAACCTCTATTTTCTTATTTCTATTAAAATTTATTATAGATATGGTAGATCATAGATTTATAACTGGAAGCTAACTTAGAGGACATCCAGCCACTATTTCTGATTAGGTCCCAGTTAAATTTTACTTTTTAAATCAACAAGGAATTATTTTCTCTTCCTTTCATTTAATAGGTTTGTTCACTCCAGTATGCTGTATACCTAATGTGTTTCACTGATTGGTCTCTATTTTTCTTTAATTTTTAATGAAAAACAATCTACTTGTTATTACAATTATTTTATTGAATTGTTCAAATATAATTTTATTTCATTTTCATTTAACAAAGCTCAATTTTTTCTTGCTCCCACACCCCCCATTGAAAAGAAAAAAGAAAAAGAAAACCATTTAAACAAATATTCAGAATCAAAAAACCAAATTCTAACATTGCCTATGGCCAAAATGATATGTATCAATCTATCCCATGATGATCTTCTGGAATTGCCAATCCTCTCATGTTACAGAAAAACAAAGAAACTTGACGTTTTAAAAAGATATTTAGCCTTGAGAAAAGTTCAAAGTTGATTAGGAAGTGGCAGAGTTGAGATGTGAACCCAGTTTTTCTAACTCCAAATCCCATATTCTTATCTTTACAGTGAGTGTAATTAACTGTATAAAACTCAAAAACTGTCTTTGACCAGGTAGAAAAAGTAAACTTTTGCTCTTCAGTTGTTGCTTCTTTCATAACCTGCATATTAATATTCGGTGAGCAAAGGTGTAATTGGAATTGCAATGCAAATTAGACATGACCTTGTGTCATGTATGCTTAATGTGAACTCTGCTTGTTTGGTATCTAAATCCTTGGACCTTATGTGAAATTATATGCAAAAGAGAGGACCAATTACAGTGTTTTGCAAATAGTATTTTTGCAGATTCTCTGGTACCTCACTTCTTGTGAGTTAGGACTTTTCTCACATCTTTTTAGAATTAATCTACCTTATGAGATATGTTGATGTAATGGTGATGATAAGTACAATGATAGTAGTATGATAAAATGTATTTTAATCAGGACTTTTAAAAATACTCTTCTGTATTTTACAGATATTTTTAATATTTTAATATCTTGGAACTTTTGGAAAGAAATTATATATGCTTCTATAATAAAAGTAGGTAGCACACCATTGGTATTCCATACAGAAGATTACATCTCTGTCCTCCTCCATATAGGGATTGAACAAAACTATCAATAACCATGATCATCTATGATTCTTTTATCAGTAAACCTTACTTTCTGGAAACATTTTGTATCCTCACTATCCACCCAGTAGAATGGGATGACTACACCCAAATATTTGAAGCCTTTTCCCTGATACAATGGAAGAATGAGAACAACTTGTTCCAAACTGACTGAAGCAGGCTCCATGGAGCACTTAGAGCTTGATCAGCCATTGGAGACACCAAAGCCATACACGGCATCCCAGACCACTACCAAGCACGTTGACTTTTGTCCTACCACTGGACTTTGATGACTTTGGAAGAGAGTGAGGCTGAAGACTCTGTACAACTCTACCTCACTTAAAAGTCACCATCTGTGATGTCATTGGTCTTCTTTGAAAATAAAGGACAAAGGGGCGGCTAGGTGGTGCAGTGGATAAAGCACCGGCCCTGGAGTCAGGAGTACCTGGGTTCAAATGCGGTCTCAGACACTTAATAAGAACCTAGCTGTGTGGCCTTGGGCAAGCCACTTAACCCCATTTGCCTTGCTAAAACCTAAAAAAAATAAAATAAAGGACAAGAACAAGTTCCATGAACAGGAAGACTATTTCTGCTTTTGTACTTGTTACTTCATTAACGATCATGAGCTTTGCAATATAGTGTTTAATAAAAGTTTATTTAATTCAAAGTAGTAGAGATTTAGAGCAATTAAAAAGGTCATATAATTATAGAATAATAGAACCTTAAATTCTTGGGACCCTTCTGGAGGTAATAATTTATTCTAGGATTTTAGAGGATTAGAAGTCCAAGAATACACAAGTTTAATGGCAAAGTGAGAAACTGAATCTAGATCTTCTACCTTCAATTACAATGTTCTTTCCTTTGCCTTACTCTGCTTCTCCTCTTACACATGAGGAAAAATGAATTGAAATTAGCAAAGTCAGAAATTTTGAATTTTGGAAAGAAATGTAGTTCTTTTACCTTATCTCATAGCAATTTATTCTTTCTAATAGTTGCTCGGGGAACTTTTCTAATCTTTAAATAAGGGTGATTTGTAATTAGTATATGTGCTGTTTGTGAGGAGATAGGGTTAGAGTACTGGGTCTGGAGTCAGCATGACTTGTCTTGTAGAGTTCAAATGTGATCTTAGACACTTACTAGCTGTGTGACCCTGAGCAAATTATTTCACCCTCTTTAGCTCAGTTTTCTCATCTGTAAAATGAACTGGTGAAATAAATGGTAAACTGTTCCAGGATCTTTGCCAAGGAGACCCTAAATGGGTTCATGAAGAACTAGACATGACTGAAAATGACAACAATAAAAGGTGCTCCTACTCTCTAGAGATCAGAAAAACATTAAGAATGGTTCAGCAGGTTAGATAGACTGCCTAAATGTGAATCTATGAGATGATAAGAGTTAGAGGGGCAGTTGCAGAGGATGAGCAGGTTTGTATGAGTTATAGTCTGCCATACAAGAGAGTCTATCCCTTTGGATGAGATTTTTTTTAAACTTCATTTGATTGTTGAAAATGCTCTTAACCTTCTTGAAGTTACAGGGAGAAAAGAATTTTTCACATAACTATCTTATAATGATAATTCTCTATTTTGAGCTATGAAAAAAAGATTGGATTAGCAAAGGTAAATTAGAATATGAACTTTCTGAGGGCTGAAACACTATTTTTGCCTTTTTAAAAATATATACCTTCTTGCTGGCACAGCGTAGGCACTCAATAAATGACTAACTTGTTTATTACTTTTATTCAGTTTGCTTATTTGAAATTAATACAATTGAAATGATAGGAATATATTAAGTGTAAATGTCTTTTAATTCTAATTTAGTGTCAATAATAATGTTTCACATATAGCAGATGCTTAGAAATAATTATAGAATGAGGGGATTTTATCATTTGTTGATTGAACTACTTCATCCTCTTTAGAAGACTTCATATTTAATAGACTTTTCTTTCTTATGACTCCAGCTTAATGATATAGACTATTTTGGAGAAGAAGTGGACAAAACTGATTATATTTGCCTCTGGGTTTTCCTGGAATTTCTGTGTGTCAAAATTTTGACTTCCAAATATGATGTCTGCAATGCAAAAAAAGAAAAAGAAAAAGAATTGGTGACCCATTAGACATTTATTATTCAAACATGTAGCCAATGATTTTTCTTCAAAGCTAGAAATAGTATAAGGGAGGAACAGGAATTTGCCAGCACAGACATTTCCTATTAAGACCTCCCTGGAGGGGAAAAAGAGTGATACCCAAGGCAATGGCAACACCACCCACTTTGCGTTATGATGAAGGCAATAAACAGGAATTCTCATACCACAGCATAAAATTCAGGGATAAAATCATTACCTCCTGAAGGATTTCAAGAGTTAGATGCAACTCTGTGGAAAATAAAGAAAACTTTATGAGGATGGGAAATGAGAAGAGGACATGGAAATTAGGATGTTTCTCCTCTCTTCTAGTCAATTTGGAGACACAAATGGAGCCAAAGCCAACCCTCTCTGGCATTCTACTATGCAGATGCATTCATTTCTTTGTAATTCTGCCAAAAGAGGAGATATGCCAAATAAATAACTCAGAGATTTAATAGGGGGTAGCTCTAAATCCTTATCACCACTGAACTGATGTCTGACAATTGTATGCAGAACAAAACATAATCATCTTTAACTCTTTCATTTTACAGATCTGGAAACTGAGACACTACTTCTGTGACATTAATATTTTCCACATATGTAAAATAAAGGGGGTTATACCAGATGACTTCTAATTTCCATTTCAAGTCCTAATCTATTTTCCTATGATCTCAATCTTCCAACTCTGAACAAATTGCCCTTTCTTCTAATTGAAGTTAATCTTTTTTAAAAGAAAATAGTTTTGCTCAATTATATTTCTCAAAAAGATTTTTAACATTCATTTTTAATTTTGAGTTCCAAATTTTTTCCTTATCCCCTCCCTGAAAAGGAAAACAATTTGATATTGAAATTTATCTTAATCATCATTTTTGAAGTGCCTAGTTGCCTAGCATTAATATAGTGTTATCTTTTGGAGGGTCTTCAATAATAATAGCCAAGATTCCATTTAGTGGTTTAAACTTACTTCTTTGATCCCCACATATATTATCTGAGATAGCTATTATTATTATCATCCTCATTTTGTAGATGAAGAAATTGAGGCACTGTGAAAAGAATGGTCTTGAGTCAGAGGACCTGAATTCAAATTCTGATTCTGTGGCTTACTTCTACAAAATCTCCCTGAACCCCATTTCCTCACCTGTTACATGAGGAAGTTGAACTCCATGGTTTCTGAGATACCTGCCAGGTTGATGGTCCTCTAGACTTGCTCGGGTTCACACATTTTGTATGGAACTAAGGAACGATCAGTTCTGAGACCAGTGTTCTCTCTTCTTTTGGCAAGGAAAGAGAGGTGCCAATAGACCAAGAAGACTACCTCTTTTTATCTTTCTTTTTGAATGCCATCCAACACAAGGCACACATAGTGATACAGTAGTCTTGTAACTTTTCCATTCTGGCTTAGAGAACCATCATGACCTGATATAACCCAGAGAGCTACATCTGTTGTGCAGTGATAATGCTAGGTAACTAGTTCTGCCCCAGTAATCAATATTCCTCAGAAGGCATCACTGCTTGACAGACTAACTCTCCATTTTTTCTTTCAAATGTGTGCTAAAAGACCCCTGCTTTCGTTCAACTTGCTTGACTTCAGTAAATGGCCTGACAAACTCAATTAACAAATAACCTTCATTAAGTCTCCAGGACTTCCCTTACCTAGGATTATTAGTGTTAATGAGGAAGTGACCCATGATGATCAGTCAACTAGAGAGAAGATAAAGGTCATGTCCATTAAATTAATAGAAAACAGTTTTCCAAACACGGGGTTCTGTGAAATATGAGACATTTTGAATGACAAATGAAGAGGATCATAACCCAACACAGTAGAAGATAGAAAGGACAAAAATATCTATTACATGAAAATATTGAGGCCAGGGATTAGGAAACTGCATTGCATATCTTATTTATTTATTCATTCAAATCAATTTAATAATCTTGATTATATTCCTGTTTTGTGAAAAACTCTATGCTTGTGCTTGTGATATAAAAAATAAAAAATGAACTCACCCTGTCTTCAAGAAGCTTATGTTCCTTTGGATGTATATAGAATGTACATTGTTAAATAAAAATAAAGTAATAGGGATGAATAGTGTATTAAAAACTAGGTAGATCCCAAAAGGCTTCATAGAGGATATAGCATGATAAGTCTTAAAGGAGGTCTACATGTATAGGTGCAAGAAGGAATATTATCAGGAGGCTCAGACCTGGAAGGGGGAGAACTCCCAAATACATGGAGTCAAGAGATACGATAATGTTATGAAAGCAGCTTGTAGTGCAGTTTGGTTAGAATACAGAAAGTAAGAATAAGAATAAAATGGAATAATCCTAAACAGTAATTTGAATGTAAAAATTGAGGAGCTTATATTTTTGAGAAATTCATATTTTTCCCTAGAAACAATAGAGATCCATTGATTCTGAGTAAATTGGTGACACTTTTAAATATGTATCTCAGGAAGATTATGTTGACAACCACAGAGAGCAAATGTATCAAGTACAGGACTTGTGGGTCACTTTCAGCCTGCAATACTACCAAGTTGGGTTAGAATGAGATTAAAATATAATTGTTAATGTGTGCTTTTCTAAGTCAAAATGTGGAGTGCAGGTATCTTTACATAATATTTACTTCCTTTCATATCTGTTTGACTTTGACACAAATGCTATTGAAGTTGGATAGGAAAATGGAGGGACTAAAATTAAGCTTTTACAATAATCCAGTCAAAAGATGATCAGGATCAACTAGTAGTTTGTGTGAGAGGAGAGAAGAGAATAGATTGAAAAATATTGTGGAGGTAAAATCACCAGGATTTGGAAACTGATTGTATGTGAGCCATAATTTTTTTTAAATGAAGGTGACTTGTGATCACCTCTGAACGTAACGAGTCATTTATGGCTTAGGGAAAATGGAAGTATCCTTTATAGAAAGGAAATTAGTGACCATGGCAAATACAGAAGGAAAGATAAAGGATTTCATTGGAATATATTGATATTTGATACACTAATGGTTTAGACATTCAAAGCAGTTGGTGATATGAAATGAAATTAAAGAATGAGCTAAAGAATGAATATGCAGGGGCGGCTCAGTGGCGCAGTGAATAGAGCACTGCCTTGGAGTCAGGAGTACTGGGGTTCAAAGACCTCAAACACTTGATAATTAATTACCTAGCCATGTGGCCTTGGGCAAGCCACTTAACCCCATTGTCTTGAAAAATATAAATTAAAAAAAGAATGAATATGGGACTGTTGTATGTATAGAATTAATGAGTGAACTAATGAAAGACAATGAGACCACTGATAAAGAGAGAACAGGTTGAGAACAGAAATATATTTTTCTTTCAAGGAAAGAATTCATAGAAAGAAAATTACAATATTAGAAAAGCAAAGCAGGGAGAGGTAACTATTTGTTGATGGTTTAAAGCACAAAATAAAAGATACTATATAGTGTCATGGCTGGTGCAATTAAGTGATGTACCTAAGAACCTCATAGATAATCCACATTGCAATGGAGACTAATTGGGAAATGCACAAAAGCAGAGAGCCTCAGACATTTAAAAGGACCTAGCCTTACCTAATCAAGCAATTTGTGAAGAATGTTCCATGGTCAGAAATCTGTGCAGTTGGGAACAATTGTTAGGCCTAGATTTATTCCTTTTTTGGTAGAAGTCATGCAGAACCCAGACATTTCCTGACTATATCTTTAAATTAAAGATCACAGAATGAGCATTTACAAAAGAAAGGACCCAGTTTAGTACAGTTACTAAAGGTTCAGTGTAGACAGATGCTATTTTTAATATTTCTTCAGTGTCATTAATGATCCTATCCATTCAAAGCTAGGTCATCTCCAGCATTTTATTATCCTGAGGTCCTTAAAATCATAAAAATTTCAAACTGGAAAGTGCCAAAGAAGATCTCCTTTTTAAAAATGATGGTTGTTGTTCAGTCATTTTCAGTTGTATCTGTCTCTTCATCATCTTATTTGGATTTTTCTTGGCAATGATACTGGAATGGTTCACCATTACCTTCTCAAGAGAGGAGGTTGCAGAAGGTATCATTATATGTTCATATTGTTCCCTCTATTAGACTGTAAATTCCTGGAGGGCAAGAAAGGACTAAGTTATTTTTTTTAATCTTTGCACTGCCAGAACTACCATAAGACCTTAGAATCCTAGATTTTCTGGGTTGGAAGAGACTTCCAAAGTCTTCTATTCTGACCTGTGCTTGAATTGGAAGGAATCGTCTGCACAAAACTCCCTCCAAAGGGGTAGCCAGACCTAAAGTGTTGAGAAATTGGTTATCTTTTAAGAAAACTATGCAATTTTTGGATTTTTTATTATTACAGGAAGTTGCCATCCAAAAGAAGACTCCTTAGGTCTAGCTTAGTATAAGTTGGAAATTTTATAGGACATTTAGGGAGTCTAAGTCAGTCAGAATATGGAGATTGTGGCATAAAAGCTCCTTGACTCTATTTTCAATAGTTAATAAGCACAAGTAAAAAAACAAAAAGGAAGTAAAAAAATTAAGTAAATAAATACTAGTATAATATATAAAAGCCAAAAAAAAAAAACAGAATGCTATTTGGGGCTGCCCTAAAAAAGACCTAGATTCTAGAAATTAAAAGAGAATCATTCGGTTGTAATTTGCCCTAGTCAAATCTCATCTAAAATAATAGTCAGTCTAAACATCACCAGTTAGGAAGGAAATGGACAGAATGGAGAGTATTCAAAAGATAGCAGTGAAAATGAGGAATGGTTTAAGTCCTTGCTACATGGATAGAAATAGGGGCTGTTTAGCTTGTGAAAACAGATATAGGAAGGACATGATAATTATATCAAAGTATTTTATGAGTTGTCATGTAAAAAATGGACTAGATTTGTTTGCTCTCATTTCACAGAGAATGGGAGCAATGAATAGAAGAAGTAAAAAAGGTAAATTTAGATTAGATAGTGGAAAAATTTTCCTGTTAGAACTTTTCAAAGTGGAATGGGTTGCCCTGGGAGGTAATAGGTTGTCCCTCATTGGTGGTCTTCAAACAGAGGCTGCATGATTACTTAATTTAGGAGTGGAATAAATAAAATGAAATCTATGGAGAAAAGTGATTTCCCCATGATCAAAAATTTAGAACTGGAAAAGATCTTAGTTTCATTTTTACAAGGTTATTGGGCTTATGTGGTTTGTACAGAATCATACAACTAGAGAGTTTTAAGAATCTGAGGCTGGATTTGAACTCAGGTTCTTCCGTTGCCAGAGCCAGTACTCTGCAATTCCTGCAATTCCATCAAGATCATCTAGTTTGATGCCCTCATTTTATAGATGAGGAAATCGAGGCTCAGAAAAGTTAAGTGACCTGTCCAGGACCACACAGCTGGGTCTTCATCTCTCTAATCCATTATTCTTCCTATTATGTAAAGTCCACCAAGATTTGCAACTCCCTCCTTACCCTTGAAAGTTAGAACTCTTTTAATGTAACTCAAAACTACATTAGTGTTTTTGGCTGTCCTATCACACTGGTATTTATGTGTTTAGTGAGGTGTTTTCACTTCCACTTTTTTTGTCCTGAGTTCACTGTAGAGTGCAAGGTCAAGGAACTTTAGATCACAACTTCCCTGTTCTGCCTGACCTCAAACTCAACCTCAGATTACATTAAAATATTTCAAATTATAGTTTAACCAGTGGTAGGTCCAGATGGTGGAAAGAGAAGCATCACTGTCTTTGGGAACTCTCAAACCAGAGACAGCAAAAGAATCAAACAACTGATCAGAAAGGGATGATAAGGGGACCCCTGCTCTAGCACTAGATGCAGAACCAAACACTTTTGGGCATTTTCATTGCCTATACCAACTTCTGGATCACAGTTCAAGGGCAGAGAGGAGCAATTCTGATACATGGGAATAGGAGTCCTGAAGAACAGTATCACTTTCAGTCATAAGGGATCAAGGAAACCTGAGTAACACTATCACCTCCAATCCTAAGGGAACAGGGATTCTAAAGAGAAAAACTGATTAAAATCCCAAGGGATCAGGAGCTCTTCTAGGTAAAGACCAAAGCACACAAACAGGAGTGACCACACTTACTTTAGATCATACTACCTAGGACATACTGTAAATTTCCAAACACTCAAAGATAACTAGAGCAAAATACCTGTGGAAAAACTGAAGTCTGGGGAAATGCCATCTCTCTCTTTCCATGCTAGGAACAGAACTCAGCATTAACATAAAATTAAAAAATCAAGAAATAGGTTGGAATATAATAAAGAAGAACCTGACCATAAAAATTTACTATATTAATAAAGAAAATGAAGACAAAATCCCAGAAGAAAACAATGAAGTCAAAACAGCTATAATCAAAGCTCCAAAAGGAAAAAAAACAGTGAATTGGACTCAAGCCCAAGAAGAATTTCTAGAAGAAATTAAAAATGATTTTCAAACTCATATAAGAATGTTAGAGTAAAAGTTGGGGAAAATGAGAGCAAAAGAAGAAAATTATGAAAAGGCAATTAACAGCTTGGTAAAAGAGTCAAAATATATTAAAGAAAACTTTTTATGAAGCAGAACTGACCAATTGGATAAAGAGGTATAAAAATTCTTTAAAAACTAGAATTGGACAAGTAATGACTTCACAAGATATCAAGAAATAACCAAATTGAAAGAATGAAAAATAGAAGAAAATGTATCTATTTCATCAGAAAAATAGGGTTACCTGTAAAATAGTTTAATGAGAGATAATTTAACAATTATTGTATTACCTATAAATTATGATCAAAGAATGACCCTAGATATCATATTTAAAGAAATTACAAACAAAACTGTCCTAATATTCTAGAATGAGAGGGTAAAAAATAGAAATTGAAAGACTCTATCAATCACCACCTGAAAGATATCACAAAATGAAAATTTTCCCAGGTATATCATAGTCAAATTCCAGACTTCCCAGATCAAAGAGAAAAATAGCTCAAGCAACCAGAAAGAATCACAATCTGGATCACAAACATTTAACATTTTCCACTTTAAAGGAATAGAAGGAATGTAATATGACATTTCAAAAAGTAATGAGTTGGGATTGCAACAAAGAATAATCTACCCAATAAAAATGTGAGTATAATCCTGCAGGGGAAAAATAACTTTTTTATAATTTTTTTATTTTTTTTTGAAATTAACAATCCCCCCCATCTCGCTTCCTTCCCACCCCACCCCCAAAGAAGGCAGTCTCATGGTCTTTACATTGTTTCCATGCTATACACTGATCAAAATCGAATGTGTTGATGCAAAGGCAAATTACAGATGAGGAAATCAAAGCAATCCATAGTCATATAAAAAATTGCTCCAAATCATTACTTATTAGAGAAATGCAAATTAAAGCATCTCTGAGGTACCACCTCTCACCTCTCAAACTGGCCAATATGACCAGAAAGGACAGTGATCAATGTTGGAAGGAATGTGGTAAATCTGGGAAATTAATATACTGTTAGTGGAGCTGTGAACTGATCCAACTTTTCTGGAGAGCAGTTTGGAATTGTGCCCAAAGGGCAACAAAAATGTGCATACCCTTTGATCCAGCAATACCACTATGGGTCTATACCCCAAAGAGATTATGAAAAAGTGTAAAAACATCACTTGTACAAAAATATTCATAGCAGCCCTGTTTGTGGTGGCAAAGAATTGAAAGTTAAGAAAATCTCCATCAATTGGGGAATGACTTAACAAACTATGGTATATGTATGTCATAGAACACTATTGTTCTATTAGAAAGTAGGAGGGATGGGAATTCAGAGAAGCCTGGAAAAAATTTCATGAACTGATGCTGAGCAAGATGAGCAAAACCAGAAAAAACATTTTACATCCTAACAGCAACAAGAGGGGGTGACGATCAAACTTGATGGACTTGCACAATCAGGGACAGTTTTGGGGTATCTGCGATGGAGAATACCATCTGTGTCCAAAGAAAGAATTATGGAGTTTAAACAAAGACCAAAGACTAATACCTATAACTTAGGAAAAAAACTGTTATCTTTTTCTGTAATTTTGCTATCTCTTATACTATATTTTTCTTCCCTAAGGATATGATTTCTCTCTCATCACATTCAACTTAGATCAATATGTACCATGGGAACAATGTAAAGACTAACAGATTGCCTTCTGTGGGGGTGGTGGGAGGGAAACAAGATTAGGGAAAAAATTTTAAAACTCAAAATAAATAAAATCTTTCTTGAATGAAGAAAAAAATGAATGTATTAAGAGAGAAATCATTTCCTTAAGGAAAAAATAAAATATGAGATAGCAAAATTACATAATAAGGTACTTTTTTAAAAATTAAAACTAATAATCTTTGTTGTGGCTTGCTTCACCTTAGGGCCCACAGTAATGACCTCCCTCCCAGAGGGGAGCTGATAATAAGGAGTCAAGCCACCACTGCTTTATGCCTCCAGCTCAATTTTGTTACTGCTTAGCTTCTACATATATACTGTTAGGTCTTCTGGAAGAACAAAGAATAATTGAGGGGATGGGGCTGTACAAGTGGTGTGTACGTGCAGCATCTTGCATTACAGGATAAGGTGGTATGTTAGGGAGGAGGTGGTAAAACACAGCTGTGTCTAATGACCTTGGTCTGTGGGGTGGAATGTCCAGCTCCCAAGGACTCCAGCACACCTTATCTCTCAGGGCAGCATGCCAGCTCCTGAGACTGTCCAGGTGGCAGTTTACTTGGAAATGATTTGTGTCATGGCTGTTAGAATAGCCTGTGTTCCCACAGGTCTTTGTTTAAACTCCACAATTCTTTCTTTGGACACTGATGGTATTTTCCATTGCAGATACCCTAAAATTGTCCCTGACTGTTGCACTGATGAAATGAGGAAGTCCATCAAGGTTGATCATCACTCCCATGTTGCTGTTAGGGTATACAGTGTTTTTCTGGTTCTGCTCATTTTGCTCAGCATCAATTCATGCAAATCCTTCCAGGCTTCTCTAAATTCCTATCCCTCCTGGTTTCTAATAGACCAACAGTGTTCCATAACATACATATACCACGATTTCTTTAGCCAGTCCCCAAATGATGGACATTCACTCAATTTCCAATTCTTTGCCATCACAAACAGGGATGCTATGAATATATTTGTACAAGTGATGTTTTTACCCTTTTTCATGATCTCTTCTATAGATCCAGTTAGTGGTATTTATTGTTGGATCAAAGAGTACGCAGTTTTATTGCCCTTTGGTGGTAATTCCAAATTGCTCTCCAGAAAGGTTGGATGAATTCACAGCTCCACCAACAATGTATTAATGTCCCAGTTTTCCCACATCCTTTCCAAAAAAATAAATTAATAAACTTTTAATGAAATAGAAGAATTTCAATCCCTGATGGAAAGACCAAAGATGAATAAAAAATGTATCTTTCACATGTAAGACTCAAGAGAAACATATAAAGATTAACATGAAAAAAAATAAATCATATTGGCCAAATCACTTAAATCTTCTTGTTCTCAGTCTCATCTGTAAAAAAAAAAAATTAATGGCCTTTAATTTTTCCTTCTAAGTTCCCACTTCTGATCCTATGGTTTATCTTGCCTCATGGTAGATGGTATTCTGAGCCTAAAATGCTGAAATCATAAGTTTAAATTCTATTGGTGACACTGGTCAAATCATTTAAACTCTTTAAGTTTTACTTTCTTCATCTATAAAGTGGGAATGATCATCAAAGTGATGCAGTGAATAAGACTGATGTTGTCCCTGGAGTTAGAAGGACTTGAGGTCAAATTCAACCTCAGATACAATGTATATGACCTGTGATAAGTCACTTAACCCAGTTTGCCTCAGTTTCCTCATCTGTAAAATGAGCTGGGAAAGAAAGTAACCAACCATTGCAGTATTTTTGCCAAGAAAATCCCAAAAAGGGTCACAAAGAGGCACACAAGACTAAAAAAAATTGAATAAGTAGATAAGTAGATTGCCTTAAAATGTTATTATAAAGTAAGATAATGTATGCAAAGGATCTTAGGTTGTATGCATACATATGAGATGATATTAGTATTATGTATGATGGGGTTAAAAGCAAATCTTCCTTCCAATTAAATATGCCTTATACGTTCTAGAAGTTTTGCCTTCCACCCGAACTTTCCCTGTGCCATAAGGAATAAGTACTTAGTAAGCACTTACTATGTGCTACAGACAATTCTAAGCACTTTATAAATATTATTTTATTTGATCCTTACAACAACTCTCTAAGATAGATGCTATTCAAAGATTAAGTGATTTGCCCAAGGTCACACAGCTAGAAAGTTTCTGAGGCTGAATTTGAACTCATATCTTCTTAACTCTAGAGTTAGCTCTCTATCAACCAGATCACTTAGCTGTCTCCTAAGACAGGAAAAGAACTAGGGAGAAAATATTGCAATTGCTAGTGGTTTCAGGTGACAGACTAACCTCTAGGCTAGGCTAGCATACTCATATAAGATAAAAATTATAGGCTACTAGCAAGTTAGAAATACTGAGCTGAAAGATTATGACCTAATTATAAATCCTTCTGATCTCTAACCTCACATTTAACATTGTTAAATAATTTTTTCTTAAGTTTTCACTACTTTCGAATTGTTGGGAAATTGTATTTTTCAGTGAGTTTTCTGGTTTGCTGTAAATTACCTCCTTGAGAAAAGGATTCATTTTTTAATTGTTCTTTGTATCACCATTGCTTAGAAAAGTACTTCAATCATAGAATCCACTAAATAAATGCTTATTGACTTGACTCCAACCTTACTAACAGTTCTTATCGTTGCTAGGGTAATAGGTTTTAAAGTAAAACGTGAACAGGATTTCAGCAACCATTCAGTACATTTAACATTCATTCAACAAATGAGGTAATTTAATCCCAGATTCTGTCTCTAAATACCTTTATTGCCTTCATCATGCTCTCCCTTGATATCTAGATATTTGAGGGAGGTATCTCAATAGAGATAAATTATTTTAGAGGTTTCAGAGTTCTAAGTTTATAGTGAAATCCAAATTCAATACCAGAATTCACTAAGCCTTAAAATTTTATTATCAGCTTCCCATAATATATATCATATAAACAAATTTCTTATCAAGATGCTTAGCAGCCACAGTCTTCTCTAACAACCTGTCCCAGCCAATACTGCTAAGCTGTTCTTTTATCTCTCTGTCTCTCTCTGTCTCTCTCTGTCTCTCTCTGTCTCTCTCTGTCTCTCTGTCTCTCTCTCTCTCTCTCTCTCTCTCTCTCTCTCTCTCTCTCTCTCTCTATCTCTCCCTCCCTCCCTCCCTCCCTCACCCTTCCTATGTCTTGTAACCTTTTTAATAAAATTTTGTATTATTTCCAAAAAAGCTGCTTAGCAAAGGCTTTCTGGGATCCTGTGCATAGGCTTGATTCTATAGTCCTCTTTTGTCTAGGGCCTACAGTTGAATCTCTCACTTTCTTAGCATTTTTCTTATAAGTTTTTAGAATGTTCATAGTAATGTTTTTAGAAGATTAAAGATTCTTCAGTGGGCATCACAATATGCAAGCTTATAGCAAACCATGTAAACTCTGAGGGTATTCTTTTCCCGACATAGATTCTCACAAGTAAATTGAGTTTCCAGAGCTACACTGGCAACATATCTTCTCAGATTTCTAGCATTAAACCTGACATGTCAAAAATTGTTCATTTTCAATGGTTCTATCCCCCTGAAAGATAGATAGAGAATCTTAAAAAGATATAGGGTATCCTTTCACTGCCAAATCCTCTAGCAGTCTTTTATGACATATTTGTCACTCATTTGAGAAGATTCTCCAATGCCAATTGTTCAGTTGAATACATTCTTCAAAGATACACTTCTTCATGGTTTTGAGATACCCTCTTGGCTCAGGAGCCAAGGCTGAGGCAAGTGAGAAGGGAGCCTTTAAGGAACCATGGAGAAGGGATGAAGGCACAGTTTTGGAAGTATGAGTTGCAGAGATATGGGATAAGAGATTTGTTTTCAAATCAATCCTTCTTCAGAGATATAAAATTTCTTCTTTCATTTTAAAAAAATAATCTTTCTCCTTCAATTCCCTTCTTCCCCCAGATTAAGAATAATTCTCTAATACCATTTTCTTAAACCTCTACCAATGTGTTTTTCTCTAAGATTATCAGCTGAAATCAATTAATTAACCAGCCTGTAGTAGCTTTTAGAAAGGGATATTTATTAAGATGGTATAGTAAGGAATAACTAATATGAAATATTCCCTCAAAGACTGACACTTTCCTAAAAGCTTACATAAAGCCTTGGGAGGAAATGGGCTCAAGTTTAAGAAGCACATGTGGAAAGGAGGCAATTTGATCCCCTTAAGCAGGGCTAATTTTCTCCACCTCCCCTTTGCTCCCAGTGTAAATACTCTTACCAACTGATCTGTGGACTGACTTCATTTAGGACACAGATGGGAAGAGGAAGAGAGGTCCAAAGAAGTCCTTCTCTGGTCAAATGGAAGGAGAGGGACACTTAGCCAAGGTCAAAGGAGAGGCCTCTTCTCACCTTCTGGGTAGTTCCTTGGCCAGAGTTCAGTTAAAATTCCACCCTTTCTTCAGTTCTTCCCATTGTAGCTAAAGTGATGCTTTTATGCATTATTCAGAGGATATAATGAAATCTCAGTCTTTTGAAACTGACCTCTTTTTCACAGGCATCATTTCACATCAAATACTATTCAATGTTTCTCACATAGTTTAAAGTCTTTTGAATGAATGAAAAGGGTTCTCAACTGGTTAAGGTTATCAGAACTAAGATGGCATGGAGTGGTTTCAACCCTGCCTTCTATACACAATGATTTTATAAGCACAGTGAGCTTCTCCCTTTATTCTTCACCTTCACAGGCTGCTGATTTGTGATGTCTACTTTCCTGCACTTGAGAATTCAGAATTTTTTCTCATAGCCTTCTCTTCTCATTCCTCTTCCTCAACAATCAATTTTGATCCATTCCCCAAATTGGTGGGATATGTGAGCTGTATAAAAAGCTCTCTCCTAGACCGATGCTTTTTCCTGTGAGGAAGAGACTGACTGCATGAGTCAGCAGCAATCCTTCACATTCTTACCCTGCCTGCTTTCATGTTTTTTTTAAAAAAAAAAGCACTTAAACTGCCAAAAACAAAGATCCCACAGAATTTCAGAATGAAATCCCCCTCACGTGGCTGTGAGGCACATCCTCAATCCATACAGCTCACAGTGGAGATTTGAATGTTCAGTAGGAAGAGTTCATAAGAAAATTATATCTCATCAAATAGTCAAATTTATCAGTTTGACTAATGCAAGAATATTGCCAGTCAGCTTCAGACCACAGTAAGAAACATCACAAAGAGTACCAACTAAGAAGCAATAGCCTAGGATTTGGGCGTTTTGGGGGTTTTTTTTTACTGTGATAGCTGTGAAAAAATATATAGTGACTATAGAAGGTATCATTTTCCTCTCTCCCACTAAGAATCTGTGGGGAAATCCAGTGAATTGTAGTGAGACCAAAATCCCAGCATATTAAATATGACCTTCTTAATTGATGGTAATTATTGTATTATGAATTTGACTCCTTTGGGAACAACTAGATCAGATATAGAGGTCTTTGGCAGAAGTTGTTGCAATACATTTTTGAAGAAGAATGTGTGTGTGTGTGTGTGTGTGTGTGTGTGTGTGTGTGTGTGATGGTTCCTTCCATCATATATTAGAATTCACAAAGCGTTGATTCCACTATCCCAAATTTTTCAGCATGCCGTCATTCCATATGAACAACCATGCATATCAAATGTTCCTGTGAAGAAAATTGCAGGATATGCAGCTAGGTGGTGCAGTGGATAGAGTACCAGGACTGTAGTCAGGAGGACCTGAGTTTAAATATGAACTCAGACACTTAATAATTGCTAGTTGTGTGACCTTGGGCAAGTCACCTAACCCCATTACTTTAAAATAAAATTTAAAAAAAGAAGAAAACAAAGAAAATTGCAGTCAGTGTGATATATCAGGTTCTAGACTGAGGTGGGAGAGGAAATGGAAAATGGAGGCTTGGGGATAGCCATAATTTTCATTAGATCTATGTTTCTATTTGCCATAAGAGTAGTAGATAAAAAAAAAATCTGACACCTTCCAACCTCATTCCACCCAGGAAGTTATAGTGTTTTTTGTTTTGTCTTATGGAAAACATCCAGGAAATGTTTAAACTAGGGTAATTTCTTTGATGAAAATTAAAACCCTGTTATATGACTTCAGCCAATAAGGACTTAAGTTACAATTTTCTTTCACTATGTCTTTTCTGCAGTCTAAAGTTCTTTTTAATTAGGTTGCATGAGCTCAAAAACTGCTGATAAGTAAATCCAGAAGACCTATCATATACTGCTCATGACTGTAATTGGTGAAGTTCTAGTTCTGTAGATATGAGAGATGGTAAGACAAGACTTACAAAGGAATTTTATAATAGTATTATTACAGTATAATAAAAGATAAAGCTTAGAAATCCTGTGAACTACTCAGTTCAATATATCTCTCTCTTGTTTTTATACAAATTCAAATTGAGAACAAATTCTAACAAAATTAAGTTTTATTGATGAGAAATTTTCAAGCCTATTTATCAAACACCTTAGGAAGACTTCAGAAACTGAAAAATGTATTAGGATTCATACAGTTGGGGCATACTTAAGAGACCCTTTTATAGCCCAGATTCAGCTTTGATAAGGAAAGTGGGAAATCATCATTGTTCATATTTCCTTTGTGTACAGCTATTTCCTATTTACTACATCAAAGGAAAGTTTAAAAAAAATTTAAATGAATTTTCTTACAGTTCGGAGGGTAAGAAAAAAAATTCTGTATAGGTTTTCTAAAAAGTCAAATCTAAGAGATTGGAAGCAAGAAAGTGCTCATATGTTTTATTAATCTATCCTGCAACCACAATGGAAATCTCAGTTGTATGCCTTCATTTTAAAGTAAGTACTAGGGACTGCAGGACCACAAGATTCTCTGCTGCCTTACCACACAAATGCGACTTATCCTTACAGTTTTGGAACCATAATTAAGTCAATACTGCCATTGTAATTGGGAGGGTATGGTGTCTCTGTACTTTCCAAATCAAAATATCCCTCCCTGACCACCACCCCCTTTATATTTCTACTCCCTCAATTAGAATCTAATTTCCCTAGGGCAGAAGCTGTTTTCTTCTTTGGCTGTGTGTCCCCAACAAATAGAATAGTGCTTGCCACATATAATAAGTGTTGTTTTTTTTCATTCATGTTACAGTACCTACTGATTCAGTATTTTCTAATCCAGGGTTTAAGGATCAGAACAATTATTTAGGGATCAAGATTCAGATCATTCTAGGAAGAAAGATTAAGATAAATGTGGCAAATTATGTAACCCATGAGTTATCCAGATAAAGGGAAGGAGTGTGAAGCAAATTTTTCTCCCATAGAGCTCTCTGACTTCCCAGCCTTTCACAAAGACTTCTTTCATTAGAGGATCCCAGATGAACAAATGTCTTCAGATCATTCTGAGCAGACTAAGGTAGTGTGTCCAAGGCACTTGATGAGTTTCAAAATACCTTGGAACCTACTATCTCTCCTTAAAAATTTACTTCTTTGTTTCAGTTTTTGATAAAAAAAAAAAGTGTCATTATTTTGACATCTCAATGATTCTTTGGGATGCAGCATGTACTATATATGAGTAGAAACTTACTGCATTGCTCTAAGTTATTATTTTCAATGCCCCATGGAGTTCTCAAGGCTTACCGCCAGAGGTACATTATAAAATGAAAGGTAGTTGAGCTAGTTTCATTAAGTTTATCTATGCTGGTTTTTAGGGCCAATCCTAAAAATGGTAGGGCAAACAATGCTGAGACATTCTATAGTCTCTAGATGTTTGAAAACTATTGCTATAGAGTTGCCATGTTTCCTACTGGTGTAAGGTCTGGGGGTTGGACTGGTATGAAGAAAGTGCTCTGTTTCTTTCTTAACAAGTAACCAAAAAGATGATGTTTTCCTTCACTCTTGTGGATGATATCCCTGTCCATCATTTCTCTGGGGAAAAACACGTTAGAGACAGTGATAATTAGTGAGTTACACCTTCCATTGAATTTCTCCATAAGCTATCATCCTCTGGCAGCAGGTGTCATTTTCTATTTGAATTGTTTTCTTTTTAAGAAAAATAAAAGAAAAAATCATGAACAAGCTTGGGCCCACTTTGCAGAGTTGCCATCTAGACTCTGGTCAATTTTTGCAATAATTGGGATGCTAGCCCAGAGTTTTAATGGAATTATTTCAGAGATAATTAGTATATGTATGTATGAGACTCTCAATCTGTTCCCTTCATTTAGCTTTCCCTTCATCTCTAAAGACTTGCTTCCATTTGCTAATTTGGAGCCAGCATCTTACTTGAAGAGAAATTATTCTGTGTGTATATATGCTCACATATACAGATGTTGATATGCAGATATACCTTACATAATACAATAGGTATGTTCATAGAAAAATCTTTTTTTAAAGAAATCCTGTTTTTAAAGACCCTAAGTGAAATTTGCTTTTAAAGCTCCACATAGAGAAGTTTTTCTGTAATAAAAATAATCTCTCACTCCTCTATCTGACTTATTGCTGAGGTTTGTTTGCTATCTTTTTTCCCTTCCAAAAAGGTCACACCTCTCTTAAGCTTTTTTTTTTTCATTTTATAAGTGCATGACCTAGAGTAATTTTTAGGGAGCACATCTATTTTTGTCATCCCATAATACAATTTACAATCAATCAAATGGTACACTACCAAGTTGTCAAATACTATGATGGGAGTGAATGCCATGGATCCACAACACTAACTGCTTTGGGAACAAACATTTATAGCATAATTAATAGTGAAACCTATAGAGCCTCAGTAGAAATAAATCAAATTCTCAGATGGGAAATCAATTGTGGGTTAGGATACAAAGGGATCAGACAAATTCCTGGTGGCAGAAATAATAGCATATCCTTTATATACCGTAACATAGTACATATACATAATATGAGTCAAAGATGTTGGCCTAAGTGGAGACTAAGAAAAAAAAAATCCTGAATAAATGAATGGATCAAGGATCAAATATTCTAATTTTGTTTTCACATTCTTGATGTTGTGGGTAATAAACACAGTAATCATCTTCCTATGACAACCTGCTTGGCAGCTTGATTTGATCCAGCTGCTAATGCTAACATTTCTTCCTAGGTATTGACTTACATTTTTCAGTCTAATTTAAAGATAACTCCAGAGGAAGTTGGTTAACCACTGGAAATTAGCCACTAAAACTCCCCTTCCTGCTTAGTACTCCTGAAAGACAGACAAATATATCATTCCTAATTAACTTCATAATTTCACTTGGTGGCATTTTTTACATGGAAATATCTTTCTTTGAATCTCAATTTTGGGCAATTTGTAATATTAATTGGCATGCTTTATTGTTTTTAAAACATATTAAATAATAGCAAGGTTGATGTAATGCCATTTGAGCTGAGATAACAGATATATTTCCACATGGAAGAAATCCATTTGGGACATCTGTGTCCAATTATTTGTTTATATTAATATTAATAAATTTTAATATGTTGTGTGTGTGTGTTTTGCACAATTAAACAAATACTGAATCCTCATCTACCATGATTAAAGTACTGGGCTAGACACCAGGCATACAAAGATGAACTAAGGCACACATCTTGTCCTCAAAGAGCTTAATTTATATATAGATTCTATTTTACATGTATTTTTATGTAAACATATATTACGTAGATTAGATAGATAGATAGACAGACAGACAGACAGACAGACAGACAGACAGATAGATAGATAGATAGATAGATAGATAGATAGATAGATAGATAGATAGATAGAAAGAACTTTCCTTGGAAAGGAATGACTAAGCAAAAAGTTTTGGGAAATGTGAAGAAAGAGAGAACACTTCAACTGAGGAATCAAGGAAGACTTCTTAGAAGTGGCACAACACCTAGACTTTGAAGGAAAAGAGAAGTTTTAATACATGGAAATGAGAACAAAGATGAGGAGCATGTTATAGATATGGAGAATAAAATTAATAGGCATTGAAACTAGAGAAGGTAAGGATAAAACAATGAATGGTCATAGGATTTAGAACTGAAAAAAGACCTGAGAGATCATCTGATCCAGTCCTGTCCTGTTATATAGGAAATTCTGGTCCAGGTAGATTGAGTGAATTGCTGAAGGTCACTCAGGTGGTGAGTTGTTTTAAGTTGTTCAGTCATTTTTAAGTCATGTCTGACTCGTCATGACCCCACTGGGGATTTTCTTGGCAAAGATACTGAAGTGGTTTGTTATTTCTCTAGCTCATTTTACAGATGGGGAAACTGAGGCATATAGCATTAAAAGACATGATCAGAGTCATACACCCATTAAGTGACTGAGGTTAGGTTTGAACTCAGATCTTCCTGACTCCATGACCGTTCTGTATCTACTGTACCACCTAACTACCCCATAGTGAAAGAGAGCTATAATTTGAATTTATGCCTTCTTACTTAAAAGTACTCTTTTTTATCCATTGTCCTTTATTTGGAAGAAATATATAATATGGTACATGAAAGAAAGTATCATGAGGTAAAAGTAGTGCAGAGGCAGCCTAGAGAACCTTCAATGCTAGCACAGAGGTGATGTTTGATTTTTTGTTAGGTAATGAGAAAACTGCTAAAGTTTGGGGTTATTTTTGTTGGGGGTTTTTTTGTTTTATGTACTTTTGGTTTTCAGTAGAAGAGTGATGTAATCAGAGAGAGAGGTACATTGAAAATAAAATCTTGAAAATCAGATAAAAAAGTGGATTTCAGTGAGGAGAATAGAATAGCAAATCCAACTCATTTAAGGGGGTACGAGGTACTAATCTATACATAAAGATCACTGCAGATCACTTACTAACTTTAAAAATCCATCGGTTATCATTATCTACATTCTATTATATTTTTATTTATTTTGGTACATATTTCCCAATTGCATTTCAATCTCTTTCAGGCTTCACTTGGTAGTGCTGTGTGTTTAACAGCTCAGGACAGAAGTTTAAAAGCATTTATCCAGTATTATGTGCCAGTGTTAAACTGTGTTAAGCAATTTTGAAAATATTATTATTAAATTCTCACAATAACTGAGAGATAGGTGCTATTATCTTCATTTACAGTTAAAGAAATTGAGGTAGACAGGTCTGAAGCTGCAAGTAAATGTCTGAGACTGAATTTGAACTTGACTTTTCCTGACTCTTGACCCAGAATTCTATATACTGAGGCACCTAAACAGGAAGACTAGTCAGAAGGCAGACTAACCAGAGTTCACTCAATTCAGTCAGAAAAACTGGCTATACTTGGTTTTTAGTTGACCTTATTTCTGACAACCAAATCGGTTGTCAGAAAAATTGATCTCATCATAGGTTAAGACTGCCTATTGGACTTGATGGTAGATCATTAGCATCACAGAAGAAAATATTTATTTTGCTTTTCAGGTGGTTTTCTTGAGTAATGTGCAAAAAAAAAAAACAAATCTAAAAACTAGTTGTTAATTATATTCTGTTCAACAATGGTAAACTCTCAAACACTGGTCAACTGGACCTTGCTGTAGTTCAGAGATTCCTAACCTTTTTTAGATTGTGAACTCCTTTGATAATCTGATGAAGCCTAAGGACTACTTTTAGGAATCATAGTTTACATACATAAAACAACTTAGGAAACCAAAAAAAAAAAAAAAAAAAGAGAGCCAATTATAATGTCTGTCCTTCATTCTCAAAGAAGACCACAACATCAGGGAGGTGATTCCATGACAAGCACATGAATTGGACTTAAGTGGGGGGGGGGGGCGCTGTGCTAAGTCACCAGTCTCACTTTCTCCTCCAGAACCATCTGGGTCCAGTGGCCAGATATGGATCAGAACAACTGGAGATGGCCCTGGAAGTGAGGCAAGTAGGGTTAAGTGACATGTACAAGGTCACACAGCTAGTCAGTGTCTGTAGCTGAATTCAAACTTCTATCCTCCTGACTCCAAGGTCAATGCTCTAGTGGCACAGTGGATAGAGCACCAATTCTGGAGTCAGGAGGACCTGAATTCAAATTTGGCCTCAGACACCTAATAATTACCTAGCTGAGTTGACCTTGGACAAATTATTTAACCCCATATTGCCTTGTAAAAATCTAACAAAGAAACAAAAACCAGAATATCTGATGTCTATCTACAGAGAAAACATCCCAAAGGAGCAAACCATAATTATAGAGGGGAAAAAAAAAAGATGTGATTTTATTCATCCAAGTTAATGGACCATATGATTTCTATTGACAGATTGCTTAAAAATCTATGGATCCCAGCTCAAGAATCTCTGCTCTAAGCTATGAAGAACAAGAAATCATGAGAGCTGAATTCTAATATTGGCTCTATCACTAATTAACTAACTGATTCATTTAGTTTTCATAATTTAATTTCCCAATCTGCAAGTGAGAAGAATAATACTTGTTCTCCCTGGGATCACAGGAATTAGAATATTAAAATCAATTAATACAACCCTTTCATCTAAGGAAACTGGAGTAATATGACTTTCCCCATATTATTTAGCTGATAACTAGCAATTACTGGATTTGCACTCAGGTCTTCCTTCTCCAAATCCTGTAATCAGTCAAGTATACACTGCTGCCCACTTATCTCATTATCTTATCTGTTTATACTAGAATTTTTCAGGTCTTGTAATCCATCTTTAATTACTTTTTTTTCATTACTTCTTTGCTGTGTGTGTGTGTGTGTGTGTGTGTGTGTCAAAGCAGAACCCTGGTATCCCATTTTTCTAATTTTGCTTTCAATAATTTTCTGTAAATTGAGAAATTGAATTACAAAGGTAGTTAGAATTCGGCATAAAACAAAAGTAAAATAAGGCATGAATGAGGACTTAGTTAACTTTTATTGTTTGAATTCTGTGATATATATACTCTGCTCAGTGTCCTTTTCATGTTTCCTTATAGTTGTCAACTAGGTTTCAAATAATTGAAGTTGCCAGATGAGTGAGATATGACTGCAATAAAATTTTACACAAAGCATTTTGGAGAATTCAATTTTATCAGCAGATCTGTTTGGTTAATTAATTTAAAAATCAATAAGTAATAAATAAATTATTTTACAAAAAGGATTAAGCCACAGAATATTAGTTATCATTTACCCCTCATTTTACAAAGAAGGAAACTGAAGCCAAAGGAAGTGAAGTGGGATAGTCTCACAATTAAGAACCAGGATTGAAGCTTGTGTCTTCTGACTCATAGTCCATAAGCTGTGTACCCTTATTATTAAGATATTTTCCCCTCTTGTTTTATCACAGTACCACCTCCTCTGAAGTCTTGTTCACTTCAGAGATATTATAAATATCTTCCATTCAACATGTTAACCTGAGTGAGCTCTTTTCCCATTAATTAAAAATGTAATATCAGGTGTGGTTTAATTAATGACCATCTTGTAGGAAACTCAAATGCTAGTTTTGCAAACCTAGGGAAAATGAATTTCTTTCCAGTAACCCTTTTTATTTCCATGGATCATTTCCTAGAACTGGGAAATCTGAAATTAGCTACTTCCTTGTACATCTTTCCAGGTGCCAAATTGAAAGAGAATGCTGCTCTTTTATTACAACTGTAGAAAAAGAATTGTGGGCAATTTTCATTAATGGAGTTTCCACACAAGTTTTTTGGAAAGTATAATTTTCGTATCAGTTTGACAAATTATAATAACACCTTGCCTAGGTTATGCAAATTAGAAATGAAAAGAAATTTAAATGAAATACATTAAAAACAAAGGGAAAAAATTACACTCTGTGTTTGAGTGACAGTTTTAATTTTATTCACTTTGTCAGTAGTAGTTTTACAATCTTGTGAAACAGGTTTGCATTCCCTTTTTAAATTATACTGTTCAAACTTAGTATTGTGGTTAAGTCCTTTTTCTGATAGCTCTTTTTTCTTCTTCTTGACTAACTTTTCTTCCACCAGTCATTTAACTATGATCATCTCATTTAACTATGGACAGCTCTTACCTCTTGGTTCTTTGCTATTATAAACAGTTCAAACATTACCATTCCCTTTTATAGATAAAAAAATGTATAGAAAAATTAAGACTTGCTTTTCATTTTCTATTAAAAATATAATCTATCCTTCCTATTGCCCACTGTTTTGAAGAACAAAAACAAAAAATAAACCCCCCAAGCTAAACAGATACAATCTGGTTTTTAGTAGTATTATGAAACTAACTGATTGTTATAGGGTCAGATGGTGCAATTACTGAGGAAAGATGTGTCAGCAGTAGGAGGGACAGTGTTTTGAAGTTCATAGAAGATCAGAAACCAGACTACAAGATGAATGAAACAAAGGATGTTGGGGACACAAAATATACAAGTCCTAACAGTAATTGAACAAGACAATTGAAGAAGAGTTGAAATCTGATGATGACTGATATTATGAACTTAGGTAATTAGAAGAATAGTGGTGCTGCCAAAAAAAGTAGAAATTAGGTAGGTGTGTGGGTTTGGGATAATGATTTGTACATTCTCAATTTGAGATGCCTTTGGGATAGAATTTCTGCAAGCAATTGTGACATTCTTCAGTTCTCAGTAGATAGGACTGGATATGTTGATTTGACAATCATTTGTATTGAGATATTAATTAAATCAATGAGAGTCCCTAAAATCATGTAAGTGAAATGTTGTAGGGAAAGAAAAGAAGATCCAAGAGTTGATCTGAAGAGACAAAAGAAAAAGTCAGGCCAATAGGAGGAGGGCCAGAGAGTAATAGCAGAAATATCAAGGGAAAAGGTGGTAACAAGGAGCAAAGTTGTAGAGTGTTTTAAAAGCTTCAGCGAGATCAAGAAAGATGAGAACTGACAATAAGTTGTCAGTTTTAATAACTATTAAATTACTGATAACTTTAGAGAAAGCAGTTTTTAGCTCAGTGTTGATATTTGGGCAACAAATTTCAAGGGCTAGAAAAGAGTAGGATGAAATGGAGTCAAAGATTCCAGTGAGATAGTTTTTACTATGAGCATGTTGGTGAAAGGGGGCCACATATGGGACCATACTTGAGAAATCAAATGAAGGCATTTAGGGAAAGCGGAGACTAAGCCAACCTTGTAGGCAACAAAGAAGACATATTGAGATCAAAGGTTAGAGGGAGAAGGGGGATGATTAAAAGAGTCAAAATCCTGAATAAGATAGAAGGGAATGACCATAAAGGCACAAATGAAAGCTGGTCTTAAGAAGAGTTCTATCTTCCTCAGAGACTGGTTTAAAAAAAACTAATGAGAGAATGGAGAATGATGCTGAAGGAATTTGAAGTGTAGACCTGAGGAAAAGCAGAGACTCACAGTTGATAACCTCAGTTGACCTGGCAAAGTATGAGGTTCACTCTCTACTTGGAGAGAGTGAAGCCCCTGTTGGGAGCTTGATGAGTTTAAAAAGGAAAAAAAAACTAGTACCATATCAAAGAAAAGTAGAAGAATTTCTATGAAGCAGTTTTCAAATTTAGGGAGGACTTTAGTAGCTTTTTAGACATCAGGGAAGGAATTAATCAATTTGGGATATACTCTGACTCATATTAACATAAAATAAGTCCTTCAGGGCCTAAACCAAATTCTTCCTCCTCAATGAAACCTTACTTTCTATATGGTCTAGCAAATTTCTTTTCCGAACTTTCATAATATTTAATACCTATATATTCATTTAGTCTCATTAACTTATCTTTCATTTTTTACATGTGTCACAAGGTAAAAGAACCTTGTAAGTCCTAGAAAATTATATAAATGTGAAATGTTATTAATTTTTAGCCCTGCCTCCTCAACTAGACTAATATATTTTTTCAAAGGCAGTGAATAGTACTCTTTATTTCTTTGTATCTTCAGTGCTTAACAAAATAGCTTGCATTTGGCAGACATTAGATCAATTTTGCTATTTATGATGATGTTTATATGGTAATTGGTCCTAGAACCTAGTCATTTTTTATTTACTTAGTAATACACAGGGTTCTTACCATGAATAAGAAGTTGTTTACACAAAAAAGCCCATAAGATCTATCAGGTAAATTGTGTTCTACAGTAAACAAAACAAATTGAAGTATTGGAGCCAAATTTTCAAAAATCATTCTAACCATCTTAGCAGATCATTCATTTATTTTTGGCACCCTGGCCAGGGAACTGAGTCAAATCAAAATTATTCCAGGAGCCATTTGAAAAGATCTTTCTCAAATGATCTTTGTTGCACCATTATTTTGGGAATATAGGGGTGGCATTTGGCAGGAGATTTAAGGGAGAGGGGTGGATCTTGCTGAAGCTAACTCTATGAATCTATGAGATTCTGTGATTCAGAAAGAGATATGCATATGTGTGTGTTGTTTGGATTCTTAAAAGACTGTCCTAATGGCATGGTGTCTTTTTCTTGAGATGCTGATCCCTAGAAAGGCAATCAGGGAAGTCAAGAATATTTGATTGTTCCCCCTTAACTCCCTCTAGTCTGTGCAGCCAGTCTCCAAATGTTAGATGAATCTATGCTCATGAGTTATTCTTGGAAGGAGGGAACACTGAAACTTTATATCTTTTGATATGCCTTATCAGTCTTGCATTGTGCAATGTGTAGGAGGGAGAGAACTGAAAAATAAATGAAGAATGGTAAGATTATATTCTCAAATAATTGATTCTCATTCTATTACCTTATAATGCCTAAGAAAATGAGGAAGAGGCAGCTCTTAAGCATGGAGGTATTTATTGAACTCTGTTGTGTTGAGTGGTATCATCTGGTAATACAAAGAAAAGACTGTGCCCTAAGATGTTTTGTTTTTGTTTTTAAATTTTTTCCTTAATTGGTATGAAAGAAAAAAAATCAAACTTTATAATTTGGCAACTTCCCAAAATGCAACAAGGAGCAACATTGCTTAGCATAATCAATTCTTCACCATTGAAATGAAATACTATTATGAATGTGTGTATACATATATATATATATATATGAAAATGAAATAGCCTTTCTCTTTGTTCTTTAAAAACTATTTTTAATGTTTTCTCAATTTTGTTTGTGATGACATAATCACTTCCTATTGTATCATCATCATCAAACTTTCTCTTAAAACTTGTTGATACAATGACCATATCTAACAGCGTATGCAGGCTTCCGCAACTGTGTAGCCCTCTGCCTTTCAACTAAGAGAATTGACACACATTTTTTATCATCTCTCTTTTGAGAGATTAAACATTGCATTTAATTTGAGTTCATCTACTTTTTCCTCATGTGTGCACTCATATTGGTGCAGTAGTTGTGTTTATTGGTCTAGTTCTTCTATCTTCTATCTGCCTAGGTCCAAGAATACTTTGTATGTTTCTCAACATTACTCATATTTGTTGATCCATATGGTGCAATTAAAAGTCCACTCATTGGCACAGATTATTTAATCATTCTGTAATCATTGATTATATACTTTATTTCAAGATTGAGTATCAGATGATATTAGTGGAGAGAACTGTGTAGATAGCCTTCTTTGCCCAACATCAGGAGTGAGAAAGCATGTTAAATTGTTCTCTCATACTTTTTACTATTCCCCCAACATAGAAATGCACATTCATATTTGCATAAACATATATATAGACACAGCCCCCTCATACATACACATACACCTCCTCTTGTATCTTCCAGTTAACTTGCCAGTACTAAGTTTTCCTTTCTTTCTATGGAGTTCCTTTTCCTTTTCTGAGTTCTATAAAACAGAATATTGATTAGTGAGGAGGAGGTAGACTTCAAGGTTGTAAATTCACATCTTTTTTCTTCTCCAATTTTGCCCTTCTTTCAATTGTGGATTGGGAAGGTCGAACATCAACCACATAGAACAGATGAAACACATTAGTCTTAAGTGAAAGCCACAGTTTGATACTTAGCATCTAAAGAAAATATATCAGCATGTCTTGCCACACATAGATTTGAAAATCTGTTCCTCCTTCATCTACCTGCCAAAAAAAAAAAAGGTTCATGTTCGTGGTTCTTCCTCTGATTTCTTGGGAATCTTAACAATGCAATTATTGACCCCATTATAGTTTCCATATGATGACGTCTTAGGACTAGAAGGAATACAAAGATTATACCTTCCTTCAGAGTCATATTGGTCCCTGAAAAAGTTAAGGATACTTTTATTTGAATAGTTAAACTTTGAAATAATGCTACATAGATTTGTGGAAGAGACAGGCAATGCACAGAATCAGATATCATAATGGACTGAAATGTGAGGTTAATTTTCTATAATTGAGGAGATTCCTATTTTGAGTCTTTTCTTGAGTACAAGTAGAAATTGTGTCTAATAAGATTGTTTTCATTCTAATCTCAAGCAAGAATGCACCAGGAGGGAAGGGATACATTGGATAAAAATATCATTTTGCAAAGAGCATATTGTTTCCTTCCATGATGAGGGAAAATCATCTTTTCAATATTTTTTTCCCTTTGCCTAATATTCCCACCAAAAATGGGACATTTGATTGTGATTTATGTAATATTTCCATATTTTGAGCTGAGGCAGTTTTTATTAATATGGTAGTCATATATACTCTTAATTTCTCTTTTCCTGAGAAAAAGTTTTTATTTCTAAAAATTAAATTGATTTCTATTATTAAATGAGCATTTTTATCTTTTATTCAAATGAAAATGATATTCAAATTACATTCAAATCTACTTTTATAAATCTCCTAATTTGGAATTCTGGAGATTCAATCCTAGTCTTCAAGGATTTTACAATTTCCTAAGAGAAGATAAGACACTACAAATAACTATGATGTAAGTTAGAATATTATTAAATGCATAATAAAGTACAGAGAGACCAAAAAAAAAGAGAAAAGTTCAGAGAGGTAGGTAAGATTAATTATAGAAGGATGGGATCACTTCTGACTTGGGGTGGGTAGAGAGGGTGGTAATTTTGGGCCTGGAATATTTTCATGAAAGAGGAGACAACTGACTTTGACCTTGAAGGAAAAGCAGTGTATTATGGACCTGGAAGAAAGAACAGTGAAGAAACTGTTCTAGATAAGGATAATATATGCAAATACATAAAGGTGGAAAAAATTGAAGATAGATTTCAATTCAGTTGAATAAGCATATATTAAGTATCTACTTTGTAGAAAACATTGTGCAAAGTTCTGGAGATTTTTTAAAATTTAATTTAAAATTAATTTATTTCTTTTAAATTTAATTTATTAATTTATTATTTACCCTCCAAGGGCTTAGTACTGGGAGCATACAATGAGTAAATGGATAAACATATACAGAATATTTGAGAAGGCAGAGTAGGCAGCAAAATGGCCTTAGTGAATAGAGTAGCAACTCCAGAGTCAGGAGGACCTGAGTTCAAATCCAACCTCAGATATGCTGAATGCGCACTTTTTGGGTGTGGACAAATTTAACCTTGTGACTTAAACCTGTTTGCCTCATTTTCCTCGTCTAGAAAATAAGTTACAGAAGGAAATAGCAAACCATTCCAGTATTTTTGCCATGAAAATCTCAAATGGGATCATAAAAGATTCAGACACAACCAAAATAAAATGAAACAATATCAGAGAACAGTGATGAGCCTATGAACTGAACTTTGAATGAAGCAAGTTATTCTTAAAAGCAGAGATGAAAAGAGGATGCTTAATAGAAGTAAACTGTAGCTTATGGGCCTTGAGATAATAACAGTCAATTATGATCTCTAGTCCCCTATGATGAATATTTCTTTGGTTCATGTTTGCTCTTAAGAAATTTTCTTTAATATTTTAATACAATGTGGTTCTCTCTCTTTTGTAATCAAACATTTTTCGAACTTACTAGAATTTTAAAAAATAACAGATTGAGTTTTTTCAATGAAATGGATTTTTTTCTTTGTTTTCATAAACTCCTCTTTGATTTTCAGAATTTCTAATTTGGTGTTTTGTAGGGATCTCTTGATTTGTTGTTTTTCTATTTTTGTTTTTGTTATTGTTGTCATTGTTGCATCCCCAGTCCACTAATTTTTCACTTCCATATTTTGTTAATGAAAGTATTTAGAGATACAAATTTTCCCCAAAAGTTTACTTTGAACACTGAAATTTTCAATATATTATCTCATCATTTTCTCTGATGAAATTTTCCTTTGTTTCTCTGATTTATTCTTTGACCTATTAATTCTTTAGAATAAATTATTTATTCTCTGATTAATTTTTAATCTTTCATCAAAGGCCCTTTACTGAATTTAATTTTTATTGAATTGTGGGTTTTAGGATTATTCTTGAGGAAAATTCCCAAGGCTGACTCTGCCCAAGAAATCTCCTTTATTATTAAATTCAAAGGAGAAGCAACATGGCAGAGGAGAGAACTAGCTTCACTTCAGAATCAAGAAGACAGGGTTAATTACTGAATCTTAAGGGTTGATTATGTAGCACTTAACAAGTCACATAACCTTTCAGGACCTCAAACAGTTTTCTAAAACTATTAATTGATAAGCAATTGTTGATTTGCATTTATAAAGAGAAGATTCCTGACTATGAGTTCCTTATACTAAAGAAATTACAGGCAAAATATACATATATATATAATTGTGTTTATGTATATGTATTATATATATATATATTTATATTTATATCAGGATGATTAGATATCATCTTAGTTCTGACCACCAACAATGAGCTGGTGGTATTATTCCCATAATCTGATGAGCAGCTTCTGGGAAACCAAAATCTTTAGGTTCTGGGAGTGGGTGGAGGTTATGGTTGCAGGTTAGAACAATTCAATCACTTTATTGACAATTAGATTATCAAGAGACAGGTTAAGCTGTACTCCTTGTCAAAAAACTGCAAATGTATTGTGCTTATGTTTAGAACCATTGAGAGACAGTTTAGCTATATCATGTTGTTGCAAAGTTGTCACCAAAAAGAGTCATCATATTGGTACTATTCCTGGCATTGCTAAAATACTGTGGTGCCTCTCAGATATGGGAGAGAACTACATACTAAAGGCCAAGGACTCCCACAGCATCCACACAGTCATCACAAATCCTGTTTCCTACTAGATAAAGGTGATGACTGTTCTGGAAAAGGTAGTGAGAAGGATGTCTTTGTACCATGTTCCCCTCATTATAATCAGCATAATGAACAGGGCATGCCATCATTCTTTTTATGTTTTGGTCTTCTTCAATTAAGGATGAGGACAACAATAAATATGCACATATATATTAACTCAAATGAGGTAATGAATGTAAACCTTAAAGCCCTATTTAAGGGTCCTGTCATCTGCATTGACTCAATACCACTGGTCGATATTCTCTTTTTTATGTTTGCTTCATTTCTCTGTATACTCTTTTTTTTTTACAAGCTTTTATTTTGTTTTACAATTTTTCCCCATTCTTGCTTCCCTCCCCCGACCCCCCCCCACAGAAGGCATTCTGTTAGTCTTTACATTGGTTCCATGTTATACATTGATCTCAGTTGAATGTGATGAGAAAGAAATCATATCCTTAAGGAAGAAAAATAAAGTATCAGATAGTAAAATTACACAATAACATTTTTTTCTCCCCAATTTGAAGGTGATAGTCTTTGGTCTTTGTTCAAAATCCATAATTTTTTCTCTGGATACAGATGTTATTCTTCTTTGCAGATAGCCCAAAATTGTCCCTGGCTGTTGCACTGATGGAATGAGCAAGTCCATCAAGGTTGATCATCACCACCCATGTTGCTGTTAGGGTATACAGTGTTCTGTTTAGGCTCATCTCGCTCAGCATCAATTCATGCAAGTCCTTCCAGGCTTCCCTGAATTCCCATCCTCCCTGTTTTCTAAGAGAACAATAGTGTTCCATGACATACATAAACCACAGTTTGTTATGCCATTCCCCAAATGAAGGACATTCACTTACTTTTCAATTTTTTGCCACCACAAACAGTGCTGCTACAAATATTTTTGTACAAGTGATGTTTTTACCTTTTTCCATAATCTCTTCAGGGTAGAGACCCAGTAGTGGTATTGCTGGATCAAAGGGTATACACATTTTTGTTGCCCTTTGGGCATAATCCCAAATTGCTCTCCAGAAAGGTTGGATGAGTTCACAGCTCCACCAACAATGTAATAGTGTCCCAGATTTCTCACATCCCTTCCAACATTGATCATTGTCCTTTCTGATCATATTGGCCAGTCTGAGAGGTATAAGGTGGTACCTCAGAGATGCTTTAATTTGCATTTCTCTAATAAGTAATGATTTGGAGCAATTTTTCATATGACTATGGATTACATTGATTTTCTCAGCTGTAAATTGACTTTGCATATCATTTGACCATTTGTCGGTTGGGGGAAAGGCTTGTGTTTTTTTGAAAATTTGACTCAGTTCTCTGATTATTTTAGAAATGAGTCCTTTGTCAGAAACACTAGTTGCTGGGGCAGCTAGGTGGCGCAGTGGATAGAGCACCATCTCTGGAATCGAGTACCTGGTTCAAATCCAGCCTCAGACACTTAATAATTACCTAGCTGTGTGGCCTTGGGCAAGCCACTTAACCCCATTTGCCTTGCAAAAAAAAAACTAAAAAAAAAAGAAAGGAATACTTGTTGCAAAATTTGTTTCACAATTTACTACATTTCTTTTGATCTTGGTTACAGTGGTTTTATCTGTGCAAAAGCTTTTTAATTTAATGGAATCAAAATTATATATGATGTTCTCTATCTCTTCCTTGGTCATAAATAAACTGTTTCCTTTTTCATAGATCTGACAGGTAAACTACTCCTTGATCTTCTAGTTTGTTTATAATATTGATTTTTATGTCTAAATCCTGTATCCATTTGAATCTTATCTTGGTAAAGGGCATGAGGTATTGATCTAAGTTTCTTCCATACTAACTTGCAATTTTCCCTACAGTTTTTATCGATGAGAGAGTTTTTATCCCAATAGCCAGACTCTTTGAGTTTATCAAACAGTAGATTACTATAGTCATTTCCTACTATTGCACCTAGTCTATTCTACTGATCCATGACTCTATTTCTTACCCAATACCAGACAGTTTTGATGACCAATGCTTTATAATATAATTTTAGATCTGGTAGGGCAAAGCCACCTTCTTTTGTACTTTTTTCATTGAATCCCTGGAAATTCTTGACTTTTTTTTCTCCATATAAATTTACTTATAACTTTTTCTAACTCATTAAAGTAATGTTTTTGGAATTTTGATTGGTAGGGTGCTAAACAAGTAGTTTAGTTTTGGTAGAATTGTCATTTTTGTTATATTATCTCAACCTATCCATGAATAGTTGATGTTTGCTCAAGTATTTAAATCTGATTTTATTTGTGTGAGAAGAGTTTTGTAATTGTTTTCAAAAAGTTTTTGAGTCTTCCTTGGCAGGTAGACTCCCAAGTAGTTTATTTTCTCTGAGGTTACTTTGAATGGGATTTCTCTTTCTAGCTCTTTCTACTGTATCTTGATAGTCATATATATAGAAATGTTGAGGATTTTTTTTTATTTTATATCCTGCTACTTTGCTAAAGTTGCTAATTATTTCTAGTAGTTTTTTAGATGACTTTTTGGGATTCTCTAGGTAGACCATCATGTCATTGGCAAAGAGAGTTTTGTCTCCTTCCCTATTCTAATTCCTTCAATTTCTTTTTATTCGCTTATTGCTGAAGCTAACATTTCTAGTACGATATTGAACAGTAGTGATGATAATGGGCATCCTTGTTTCACCTCTGATCTTATTGGGAATGCTTCAAGCCTATCCCTGTTGCATATAATATTTGTTGATGGTTTCAGATAGTTACTGCTTATTATTCTAAGGAACAAACCATTTATTCCTACACTTTCTGTGTTTTTATTAGGAATGGGTGCTGTATTTTGACTGGTCAATATTCTTGATCTAGCATTTCTATGTAAACATAGCCTCAGGTAAGGCTTTTTGTTAAGCTATCTGCTGGGACATTACTATCCCAGGCACAGTTTGCAAAGAAAAACTTTGTATTTGTTTTGTTTTGTACTCCACTGTGATCAGCTAGGCCCCCATCAGAGCTAATATCCAAGACAAAGACTGAGATTATTTCAAGTAATTAACACAAAAAAATATAAATTTAGGGTTAGGGAAAAAACCTTATAGAAAAATTTCAGTCCAACACTTTTATTTTATAGGTGAGGCAATTGTCAAGTGATAAAGTAACTTATCCAAAGCCAAAAAGGTGGCAAAGTTGGAATTCACACCTAGATCCTCAGAGTCCAAATCCAGAATGCTTTGTTTCACACAATATTTCCTTAAATGGCAAACTGCTGCCTAGATTTCTTTTAAAAAAAAAAAAACAAATTTAATGTATAACCTTGTTGGAAACCATTTCAGAAAAAAGAATGACAAATTATTGCACTCTGCTGAGTTATTCTAGTCCATTCAAATTGTGAACAGATAGAATCTCAATCAAATCATAGAATTTGGAATCTTATGTTTCCTTCCTAGTTAAAGTTGACTGATTTGCCAGGCTTGACTGTGCATACTATATTTTACTTCAAAGCAAGTGGAAAACCATCCACCAAATATATAGCTCAGAATTTCAAAACACAAGACTAATGATTTCCTCCTAATCCAAGGAAGGCAAAGAATTGTGATGTGAGTAATATGATGCATGAAACATTTGGCAATGCCCCCATCATAACAGCATGGCTCTGATGACGTTAGAAAAGAGCAAAGAAAGCTTAAAGGAAAGCTTTGACAAATCATTCTACTACATATCATATATTGTTTCATTTTTTTCCTGTTCCTGTTTTTCTCTCCATGCCCCAGTTGGACTTAAAATGTTTTTGTTTGACTCAATTGTGAGTGTTTCAAAATACTTGAATGCTGGAGATTTCATATATGCTGTATAATTAAGAGTGATGTCTATTTGAAGATGGTGTTGTTTTATATATTGTCATCAATGCTAACTCAAGAATATGCCAAAATGTCAGCCAAATACCAAAGTATGCTTTTGAACAAAAGATCTAATTATGAAATAGGAGAACTAGATAGTCGAGGAATGATACACTGACTGAGTAGAAGGGAAAATACTTTTTTTCCCTTAATAACCCAATCAATCAACTAGCATTTAGTAAACTTCTATTCTGTACCAGTCTGTGCCAGACATTGGGAATGCAAAAATCAAGAATAGCAAAAATGAAAGGATTCCTACTCTCAAGAACACTGTAGATTTATAAGCCTCTTAAAATACTTGTGGCACAAAGGAGTATGATGCATTTCTCTTTAATATGTAATTTTTATTAGTTTCATGTGACCATTTTAGAGAGAACTATGAAACAAATATAAAAGTTAAATAGTTCCCCATTTGATAAATTCCATGGAACTGACTTCCACAAGTATTTTGAATTGCCCACTTTGTGTAAGACACTACTAGACATTTGAGTAGTTGAAGAAAAATATCACTCAGTAATACCTTATTAGAATTCAATCAGGAAAAATAAAAAGAATCATTTCATTATATTGGGAAATTTCATTCCATTCATAATTGTGGGATTCAAATATATATATATATATATATATATATATATATATATATATGCAGTTTTGTATGACATAAACTCAAGATATAATTTCTGGGTAATTAATCATTTTATTAAATTAATAAATTGGGTCAGTGGCATTCTCAAATGCCAAAAAATCATTCATAGAATCCATAGAGTGATTGTTCCTGAGGGTGACTATCAACTCTGATTAGTTAACAGTTAACAAGAATGAATATTATAATAAGAGGTATACCATTCTAATGAGAACCTGGGAAACTTGACTTTGATCTTTTGTCCCCAGACAACTCCCAAACTGGGGCAATCTAGACCCCCTACAGGTGAGGAACCTTTTCTCTGCCAAGACCAAAACTTTAAAATTAGCCTGTTATATTTGGTCAAACATTTAATTAATCCACGCCTCAAAAGTTACTAGATTTATTGAATTTCAAGTCCCACTTGCAGTTGCTTTGACAGAGCCAGATCAAATGATTTCTCTGGTCTTATACAGTAGTGGGCAGGATGTTCCAGACCCTGATCTAGACAAATGATCTACAACCCTGCAAACCTGAGTAAAACACAGTGAGTTTTCCCACTTGGGGAAAAGGAGAGATGTCTGAACAAGATTGAGAAGAAAGTTAATCCAATCTCATTATCAGCAAAATGTTCTTCAGGTTCTAACTTGACCATATAGAGAATGAGGATATAGGAAGGAAGGGAAAGAACCCTGGATTTCTCTTCCTTCTCTCTAAGTCAGTGGCAGGAAATGGAGATGACCCCAGATGCAGTGAGAGACCTTGACATTCTTAAGTTAAGGTCTTTGCCAGGTCTTAGTTTGTGAGGCAACACCAATTCTGTGATTAAAAGTCATCTAAGAAATGAGGCAAAAGATGCCTTGAGGCTTGAGGTATTCCCAATAAAATCAAGCCAGGAAGGGAAGACTGGGTTCTGTTCAGTACAGAAATTGCTATTTACACTCACTCTGAGACACCAAAACTCAAACAATGACCAAGTGAGGGTTTGGCTGGGCATTATTATTTGTCCTTCAAAGAGAACCAGTGTTTAACATTAAGACGATCTGGTAGTTCTCTTTCATCCTGATAACATTTATCAAAGTCTGGTTTTCCAGTACTTTATTTCAGGAAATCACAAACTCCTAATGTAGTGATTGGTACAAAAACAAATTATTATCTGTTGCCTTTGTTCCCCTATCTGAACTTTTGAGACTTCTGATCATGTTATTGGTTGAAAATATATAAAACAGAGAAATGGAAAATAAGAAGGAAAACCACTGTGACTTTCTGTGCAATTTTTAAGTTCATTCTCATGGACTTGGTTGGGGCCTGTGAAACATTTTCTCTAAGTTTCTTGGACTCTATGGTCTCACTCTTCCTTATAGATAACTATTTAATCAGCAGAAGTTGGGATGGGGAAGTGGTGCATGGAGGAAGGAAGGACAAAGCTGCCATTAACTTTATTCATGGCCTTTATTGCTAATAACTCAATTCTCCCAAGCCTCTACAGAATAAAGCAGGTTATCTATATAGTTGTAACAAACAAGTTAACTTGTTTGCCACAACAGGATTTTTGTTTCAAATCTTAACTTTTGTCCAATATTTCATATATTAAAGTGTCTTCCATCTATGTAACTGCTGAGGGCAGGAAAAATTGTAACATAAATCCCTGTGTTATGGATGATGAAACTCAAGAACATTGGTGAATTGCCCTGAAAGTTGTAGAGTCAGAAACAGATCTCATGTCTCTTAAATCTTAGTGAATTATTCTTTCTACTACCTCAAACTGCTACTCCTGCCCTCCACCCCAGTTTCTTTGTATTTAAACAGAACTAAACTAGTATTCTGGTGAAACATGCAAGTTTATTTCTGTACATTTTCATTACTAAAATGAAAGTGTAAGACTCTTCTCCTACCTACCAGAAAATGAGAAGTAGATGGATTGTTACATGGAGATAAGTAGAATTTTATTTGTCTATTTTTAGGTCCTTTAAGCAATAAAGGACTTCCTTTCTTTTTTTTTTAGGTTTACATCATTTTATTTTTTCTTTTTTTTAATTTATTTTTATTCTCATTTTGTACAAATGTTGTTCTTTACATTAATAAAATATACTTGTTTACAAGTAAACAAAATACCCTTCCCCCCATGAACATAGATAGACTTGCTTGGGCAAAAAAGTAAAGGGGGAGAAAAAAAATTAAACTTAAAAAAATAATAGTAATAATTGTAGGTATGGCCAGGTGGCGCAATGGACAAAGCACCAGCCCTGGAGCCACGAGCACCCAAGTCCATATCCAGCCTCGTAAACCCAATAATCACCCAGCCATGTGACATGCAAGCCACCCAATCCCTACTGCCCTGCAAAAACCAAAAAGAAGAAAAAAAAAAAAGAAAGACCCAAAATAAAATAAAATAAAATAGTAATAATAGTAGGGGTGGCTGGGTGGCAGACAGAGCATTGGCCCTTGAGCCAGGAGCACCTGGGTCCAAATCCGGCGCCAGACACCCCAATGATCACCCTGCTATGTGGCCCCAGGCAGGCTACCCAGCCCCACTTGCCCTGCACCCTCCCCCAAATAATAATAACAAAAAATGTGCTTCAGTCTTTGTTCCAACACCATCAACTCTGTCGTGAGTGGATCACATTCTTTATGATAAGTCCATCACAAAAGTTACTTCCATATTTTTCCAACATTGCCATTGCTGATCGCAACTCCCTTCTTTCTTATTTCTCCACTACCATGTACTATATTTTCTCTCTCCTTTCACTCTGACTCTGCTGTAGGGTTGCTGAGTGGCTCAGCAGACAGATCTCTGGCCCTGGGGCCAAGAAGCCCTGAGCCCCCATACCACCCCTTAGGCCCAGAATCCACCTGGCCCTATGGTCCCAGACAGGCCATCCAATCCCAGCCCCTTGAAAGAAGTAAAAAAAAAAAAAAATGTGTTATATCTGATGACACCCCCCATGGTCCATCCTCTCCTCCTTTATTTACATCCCCACCCCTTCCCCCTGCTCCCCCCTCCTTCTTACTCCAGTTGTCTATACCCCATTGAGTATATATGCTGTTTCCTCTCCTAGCCATCTCTGATGAGAGCAAAGGTTCCCTCATTCCCCCTTGCCTCCCCCCTTCCATATTATTGCAACAGTTCATTGTAATAAGAAAAATCTTATTATGTGAAATAGCTTGGCCTATTCCCCCTCTCCTTTTTCTTTCTCCCATTCCATTTCCCTTTTTTTCTTATTGACTCCATTTTTACACCATATTTTATCTTCAAATTCAGCTTTCTCCTGTACTTCAACTATAAAAGCTCCCTCTACCTGCTCTATTAACTGAGATGGTTCATATGAATATTATCAGTATCATTTTTCTATACATGCAGTTCATCCTCATTAAGTCCCTCATATTTCCCCCCCTCTCCTCCAAACTCCATGCTTCACCTGAGTCCTGTATCTGAAGATCAAACCTGTTCAGCTCTGGCCATTCCAAAAGGAACCTTTGAAATTCCCCTGGTTCATTGAAAGTCCATCTTTTTCCCCTGGAAGAGGACATTCAGCCTTGCTGGGTAGTTCATTCTTGGCTGCATTCTAAGCTCTTTTGCCTTCCAGTATATTGTATTCCAAGCCCTACGAGCTTCCAATGTAGCTGCTGCTAAGTCCTGTGTGATCCTGACTGCAGCTCTACAATATTTGAACTGTGTCCTTCTGGCTGCTTGTAATATTTTCTCTTTGACTTGGGAGTTCTGGAACTTGGCTATAATATTCTTAAGGGTTGGTTTTTTGGGATCTCTTTCTCTGGGGGATCGGTGGATTCTCTCCATTTCTATTTTGCCCTCTGCTTCTAGAATATCAGGGCAATTTTCCTGTAGTAATTCTTTGAAAATGATGTCAAGGCTTTTTTCCTGATCATGACTTTCAGGTATTCCAATAATTTTCAAATTATCTTTCCTAAGACTGTTTTCCATATCAGTTGTTTTTTCAATGAGATATTTCACATTTTCTTCTAATTTTTCATTTTTTTGGTTTTGAAGTATTGATTCCTGATTTCTGGTAAATTCATCAATCTCCCTGAATGCTATTCTTTGTCTGAAGGATTTATTCTCCTCAGAGAGTTTTCTTATCTCTTTTTCCATCTGGCCAATTTTGCTTTTTAAAGCATTCTTCTCCTCAATAACTTTTTGAACTGTTTTATCCATTTGACCTAAGCTGGTTTTTAGCATGCTATTTTTTTGGATTTCCTTGACTAGGCTGCTGACTTCATTTTCATGTTTTTCCTGCATCTCTCTCCTTTCTTTTCCCAGTTTTTCTTCTAACTCCCTCATTTGATTTTCAAAGTCTTTTTTGAGCTCTATCATAGCCTGAGCCCAATTTCTATTTTTCTTGGAGTCTTTATATGCAGGATATTGTGCTTCTTTATCTTCAGACTGAGTGTTTTGATCCTTCTTGGGCTCATTTGCAAAATATTTCTCAATGGTCTTCCTCTTGTTTCTTTGTTTGTTCATTTTCCCAGCCTAAGCCTGTTTTTTGGGGGTGCTTCCTGAGCTTTTGGGACACTCCCACAAGGGTCTCAGTGTGTGAGGTTCTGTCCTCCCTCCTGGTCTGTGAATGACCATAAGCGCCCCCCTCTGCCACGGGGCTGAGGTGGGGGGGGGGGGCTGCTGTTCTATTGGGGGGGGGGGCCTAGACTGCGATCAGGATCTGAATGTGGTCAGAGCTCCAGAGTCCTGTTCCAGGGGCAGAGGACAGAGCCCTGCAGTCTCTCTTCACTCCCCTCCCTCAGCTTAATGGGCTTATGCCCTGGGGGCTCCTGCTTACAGGCTCCACCTGCTTCTGTTTCTGGGTCTAGGCTGCCAAAGACCAAGCTGCTGGCTGTGTGCCCTTAGGGCTGGGCTCCACGTGCTCACTCTGGCAGAGGTCCCCCGCTGTTCCTCCACTTTGTGCCGGTGCTCCTCGGGGTGCAGCTGAGGAGACTCCCCCACTGCTGTGAGCTGAGGCTCCCAGCGCCCTGGTGCTGCCTCCCAGAGGCTGAAGTTCTTTGGCTCTGGTGGGCCACCCCTCTGGCAGGCTGCCCCTCCGGCCCGGGGAGCAGAGCATTTCTGCTCTTTTCCAGGTTACCTTGAGTAGGAGAACTGCCTCCCTGGGTCCCTCTGTGGGTTCTGTCTCTCAAAAGTTTAGTTAGAGTCCTTACTTTATGAGTTTTTATCAGAGAGCTCCTAAGACTGGATCCCTTCATATCGCCATCTTGGCTCCGCCCCAAGGACTTCCTTTCAATCAATCCATAATAATTAGATATCCAGAGTGAAATACAACACATCATTATGTTTTCTGCATCTAGCAGGAGAAACCCAATTAACTAGTCACAAATCAATGGATTTTCTTCTTTGTTCCTGTAGGGAAGGTTAAAAACAACAGAGAACATGGTATCAGTATGACTAATAGTTCTGAGTACCATTACAAAAAAACTAGCAAACTCTACAGCAAATAAGAGAAACAAACCCCAAACCACTGAACCTTTATCCTACATCGTCAACAATTTCAGAGTATGACATTCTTTATTGCTCCAGGGGTGCTTTTGGCACCTTCAATGAAAATTTTCTAATAACATGTGAGAGCTCTAAAGATATTGACTAGAACTTGTCAAATTATGGATTTAAATTCCCTTCCATCTCTTCATTTCATGGCTTGTTCCCATAAGAAAGGGGTCAATATAACAAAAAAGTATGCTTCATCACATATTTTGAGCTATTTCTCAAAAATTGTATATGAAATCATATTGATTTTGAAATTTAGAAGTTGGAATATACTTTTATACCATCCCTAAACTAGGTTTATCTATGCTTCCAGTTCCTGACTAGGATAGAAAACTCTAGTTTAGTCTACATTAGTAGACTACATTTAGTCTACATTAGTCACTAATTCTTTGTTGATAGAGGGTTTCTATCATAGACTCACAGAAACAAGTAGTTCTATGTTTGCTATTAAAAAAATGTTAAGAAGCCCAAAGTTTCTCTATTCTATTTCATTTGAGGGGTTTTTTTTGGGGGGGGGGTCCAATCCTGTGATTTCAAAAATGTGGAAATTTCTCTCTGCTAATGCAGATTAATATTTAATTAATTAATTTTAGAGCACAGGGAGGTTAAATGATTTGCCTATGACCAATCTAAGTAAATCAAAGATGCAGGACTTGAATTCAAATCTTCCTGACTGCTTAGGCTTGACACTCTGTCTTCTATACCATGTTGTCTCTCAAGGTTCAAAGATTCTTAAGCAAGTCTTTGAGTCCTGATAAGATCCTTGCTGACCATTGATATTCTGCCTAAGTAGGACTCTAAATGAAACAGTGGATGGGGTGTGGATTGGAGGCAGTCCCATAAAGCTCAATGGCTACTGATAACTAGATAATCTCCTACTATTATTTTTTAATTTTTTTCCTTAAAAACTAATTCTTATGTTTTATTATTTTTTAATAAAAAGTAAATAAAAATCACAGCTTTTCTCCTCCCCTATGTTAAAAGATGGGATGGGTGCAGAACGTGTCCACAGGTGTGTGTGCCCATATGTACATATTTTCATATATATGTATATCTCTACACACACACACATGCACACACAAATTACACATTTAGGACGGTTCCTGCTCCTTTGCCACCCCCCCCCATTTCCAGTATCTGAGGGTCTAAGGTGGCTCAGAACATTAGGAAGAGGAGAACAAACAGCCCCTGGAGCCCTTTCCTCAAAGGCTCACCAATATCAAATTGAGAGAAGAAGCACCTTCCACACCAGGAGATAAATTCAGAGATGAGAAAGTGACTTAGCTCAGGAAGTCTGAGAAGAAGCTGCTGGGGGAGGGGGGGCTCCTTAGACATTAGGGGTCTCACAACCACAACCTGCACCACAGCTAACCCCAACAAGCAATGGGGACTTCTGTCCTGTGCAAAACAGAAAGGCTCTAAGAACTTTTCAGCAAAGGAAAACAAGGAGAAAGCCCATCGAAACACCCTCAGTTCATGATGGAAAAGAGATAGAACACCAGTAAATGAAAAGGGCGGCTGCAGGCGGCTACTAGATGCTGCTATATGTGGCTAGTGTGACTATCTGCGGCTTGAAATGGAAGCTAAAGTACACAATCGGCTACTTTGGGAGCCGTTTCTCACCCATGCCCTCACCAATATCCTTAAAACAGGACAAGACAGGATTATCCTATCCCCACACCTCAGAAGCACCCAGTATATTCCAAGTAGCAGGGGCAATGGCACGCCACTGGCCACTCCTCCCTCCTTTGGGTGCATTGCTGTAGAGAGTGGCTTTTGTTCTCGGTTAAGGCTAAACTGGCCACTCACTACTCCGAATCTTCGGCCATTACTTGAGCTTTCGTCTTTTTCTTCTTCTCCTTGGAGCTCTCTGTACCCAATTTGCCTGGACTCTCCACCTCCACTTTAGCTTTTTTTTCTTTTTTGTTTTTCTTCTTCTTCCCTTTTTTGCTGACTTCTGGTGGAGGAACAAAGGCTTCACCTCTTTCTTCATCTTCATCCTCTTCCTCAACAACTTCTTCTTCTTTAAAACTTTCTCCATCACGATCTTCCTCTTTTTCCTCCCTTCTCCTTCTTCCTCCCTTTTCTTCCTCTTCTACTTCACTGCGTTCTTTCTCACTGCTTTCTTCATCTTCCCCATAATCACCGTAATCACTGTACTCAGTGTCATCGTCATCTTCCCCTTCCTCCTCACTGTCCCCATCTCGTTTCTGCTTCTTTGTCTTCATGGGTTCCTTTGGACTGCAACTGGTTCTTTCTTCACACGTGCACTTAGTCAGCGTAGTCATCCTTCCAAGCTGTAGGCGTGCTGTCATTGGGCTTTCCATGCTTATCCAGAAGACCTTCCTTGATCATCATCTTCTTTTGACTTGCCTTTGGGCCCAGACCCCATTTCCCGTCTCTCTCCATCATCACTCGCTTAATCTTGGCCACGATCCCATGGTCACAAGTAGAAATCACTGCCATTGTCATCAAGGCAATAGCCACACAAATGGCTTCCCCTTTGGTAGTGATGACTACGACCTCCTGATTGACTTTGATGCCATCCTCATAGGGTAGAACCCCAGAAAGCATGATCTTCACTCCATAACAGATAGCATTAAGCGCACTGTTCTTCATGACCAGTCACTTGTGGGAGGTCAGTAGCTTCTCCAGAGGATAAATAACTCTCCGAAGGTAACCCTCAGCCTTGTAATTGTCATATTGCCACTGAGCATCTAACACATCGTGCATGGTTACCATGTGGTCCTTTTCCCCCATAACCCCAGAGCGGATCCCAAGAAGCTCTTGCATCTGGCCTCCGACTCCAAGTAACAGACCAACGTGGACACATAATGTTCGAATGTAAGTTCCAGCCTCACAACTCACCCAGAAGATACCTAATCTTTTTTTCGGGGTCATATTCTAACATCTTGCTCTCATAAATAGTACAGACTCGAAGTTGTCTCTTGACAGCAGCAATGAGGGGAGGTCGCTTGAATAGAGCTCCTGTCAAAGTTTCCAGTGCCCTGGAAAGTTGAACCCCACTTTCAGTAGCATTTTGCAGTTGCATAACTCCCACATACTCTTTGCCTGCACTCTGTTGAGATTTGACCAATTGGGTAGCTCGTTCTATGCACACAATTAAACAGCCAGTCACCTTCGGAACCAAAGTACCACTGTGGTCTGTCTTCTCAACCCAGAGTATTCGCTGGATCCACGCAACTACCTCATGGGAAGAGGGATTGGAGGGTTTGTCAAGGTTAATGAAACCTGTCCTGATATAGTCAGTCTCTCTTGAGAGGGTTAGATCCAGAAGGGAGGGGAGTATAGTGGGTTGTCCTTACATTTAGTTTATCAAAGTTCTGTAGCAGTAATGCCACTGAGATGTGTCCAATTGAACCACTTTAGATTCAGGTTTGATGAAGAATTCTCCCTCATGTTGTAGCTCAGCCACGTCTTCTTCTGCTAAGACTTTGCGCTCCTCTTTCTTCTTGTGCTTCTTGGACATGATGATGACGTCGGCGTCCACCATGTTACTGGTCCTGGCCAGGGGCCGCGTGCTGTAGGCCGGGATGGACAGGAGTGACTCTCCTACTATTATTGAAAAACAGGTGACACCATGAAACCCTCCCAGTGGACAGGCCCACATTGTTGCTGAAGTAAGTGCTATTGAGGATTTCAGAAAAACCTTGAAAATTTTACATGAACTGATGGTGAATGAAGTGAGCAGAATCAGGAGAACATTGTACAGTAAAAGTAACACTATAAGATGATTGACTTAGCTCTTCTCAACAATACAATGATCCAAGTCATTTCCACAAGACTCGTAAAGGAAATGTTTCCCACATCCAGAAAAGAACTGATGGAATCTGAATGCAGATTGAAGCATGCTATTTTCATTTGGCTGGGGGTGAGGAGGTGGGGAGCAGGGCTTGTTCTGTTTCTTTTTTCACAATATGACTATTGTGGAAATATGTTTTACATTATTGAACAAGTATAATCAATATCAGATTGCATGCCATCCTAGGGGAGGGAAGGAGGGAGAAAAAATCGACTTATTCAATTTCCTTTTCTTTATTTTTTTTGCAAGGGACTTGCCCAAGGTCACACAGCTAGGCAATTAAGTTTTTGAGGATGGATTTGAACTCAGGTCCCCCTGACTCCAGGGGCAAGGCTATATCCAATGTTCCACCTAGCTGCCCCTCAATTTCTTTTTTCTGAAATTCAACTTCTTTACTAAAGAAAAAAAAGAAGATATTTAAGTATTTTATTTTCTCTTCTATTAATCTGGGCAATTCACAGTTTTTTGTGAATATTCTTCCATTTCACTTAGATTGATACATTTATTTGCCTACAGCTGGACAAAATTAATCCAGATTACTGCTTTAAACTCCTCTTCATTTCGTGGTGAATTCACTCTTTTCATGTTTGATACTGGCAATTTGGTTTTCTTCTTTTTACATTAAATTAAGCAAAAGTTTATCTTTTTTATTTGTTCTTTTTTATAAAACCAGCTCTTAGCTTTATTTTAGTTCAATAGTTTTCTTACTTTTGATTTCATTAATCTCTCTCTTTTGATTTTAAGAATAGCTCATTTATTGATCATTTGTGATTTTTAATTTGTTCTTTCTCTAGTCTTTTATTAGTTGCATGTCCAATTCATTGATCTCCACTTTCTCTATTTTATTCATATAAGGTCTTAAAGATATAAAATTTCCTCTAAGTACTGCTTTGGCTGTTTTTTTAGTTTTGGTATGCTGCCTCATTATTGTCATTCTCTTTTATTAAATTATTTTTATCATGATTTGTTGTGATTACTCATTCTTTAGGATTAGAGTCTTAAGTTTTCAATTAATTTTTAGTCTATCATTCCATAGCTTTAATGATCTGAGAAAGATGTTGAATGTTCTGCCTTTCTACATTTAATTGTAAGGTTTTCATGATCTAATGCAAAGTCACTTTTTCTATAAGTATCATATGCCTCTAAGAAAAAGATATATTTCTTTCTATTCTCATTAAATTTTCTCTAGGGGTCTATCACATCTAACTTTTTAAAATTTCTGTTTACCTCCTTAACTTCTTTCTTGTTTACTTTGTAGGTAGATTTATCTAATTCTGAGAAAGAGAATAATTTAGGGTTTCCAGGAACATAGTTTTGTTGTCTGTTTCTTCTTATAACTTACTTCACTTTAGGGACTTTTGGACTTTTCAAAAGAATAAAGTTTGAAAATTATCTTAACATGTAGTTGGAAAAAATAAAATACTTTTAGATTTAAAAAAAGGCTTTAGAGTTGGCTAGGTGACCCAGTGGACAGAGCACCAGCCCTGCAATCAGAAATACCTGAGTTCAAATCTGACCTCAGACACTAATTAATTACCTAGCTATGTGGCCTTGGGCAAGCTACTTAAACCCCACTGCCTTGTAAAAAAACCTTAAAAGGGGGGGCTTTAGAAGGGAAAAAACAAATAAAGGTTATTATAGGAAAATCTTACCAACTAGAGTAATTTTAATACTTTATTAAATGATGATGATGATAGTGATCACCATCATATACGTTTAATATCTAAGATCCTTGTAGTTAAAAATAGAAGTACAGGGGTGGCTAGGTGGCGCAGTGGATAAAGCACTGGCCCTGGAGTCAGGAGTACCTAGGTTCAAATCTGGTATCAGACACTTAATAATTACCTGGCTGTGTGGCCTTGGGCAAGCCACTTAACCCCATTTGCCTTGCAAAAAACCTTAAAAAAAATAGAAGTACAACCTCTCATTTTATTAATTTTATTTTAATAAGTTTCATTGTTTTTTTATTTGTACTTTATATCTCAATCATTTCTGAATATCAGTCCTTCCCCATTCCCCATAATTGAATCATTCTTTGTAACAAGTGAAAATAAAGTATCTTAGTAAAAACTGCTAATGTACTTCACACATCTCATGATAAATGAAATATTCTGTTCCATTAATTCTCTACTTTTCTTCCATAATCAAGATTGGTTATTACAACTTGACTCAAATTTAACTTCATTTTACTGTAGTCATTTATCATATTCTAATTTGGTTTATTTCGTTCTACATTGCTTCATGCAGAACTTCTCAAACTTCTTTGAGGTCCTCATGTTGGTAATTTCTTACTGCATAATAAGGGCAACTATGTGGCACAATGGTTGCCACCCTGGAGTCAGGAGGACCCGAGTTCAAATTCTGCCTCAGACACATACTAGTTGTGTGGACTAGTCACTTAACCCTATTTGCTTCCACTTCCTCATCTTAAAATGAGCTAGAAAGGGAAATGGCAAACCACTCTAGAACCTTAGCCAAGGACAACAACAACAACAACAAAAACTCAATAAGATCACAAGACCAACTAAAGAACAAAAAACACAATAACATAACGATGTATTCATGTGCTGGAGTTTATTCAGCAATTTCCAAATCAATGAACTTCCATGCTATTTCCAGTTCTTTGCTACCACTGAAAAAAGTACTGCTTTGAATAGTCTGGCCCATATATTGGACGTTCTTCTTTTCTTTGATCATCTTATAACCTCTTCATATTACAGATGGGGAAATCAGTCATTAGAAAAATCAAGTGACCTTTCAAATTAGTTCATCCAGAACATAGGTGATCTCTTTCCTGTGGTCCACTTATACTATGAAGCTGCTAACTTTAATTTCAAATATTAGAATAGCTTTTAAGGAGTAGAATATTCACAATGTTTCTGTAAGGCCAGCAAAATATAAACACAATATTACTGTATTTTAGGTGGAATTTTTTATCTATATTTCAGACTATAATGACAACATAAATTGTGTTTGATTTGAATTACTATTGGATTACTTGTTTTTTTATAAAGAAAAGAGCCATTCCTATAGGTATTCAACTCTTTCTCTTGAATGAAATTAACTTCTCATTTGAAAAGATTTTTGTGACCTTTCTTTCCAATAGAATCAGAACAATACCCTGATATGAACTTGAAAAGTAAAATTTGACTAATTTTCTTTACTTTAGCAATCTTTCTATCTTAATTCCCAAAAGACCCCTAACTAAAAAACTCTCTGGAATTCTCCCTGGAATTGTTGCTGTTGCTAATGATTCACTTTTCTTTTATTTACTTTTACTTTTTTTATTTACTTTTACTTTTATTTACTTTACTTTTATTCACTTTTACTTTTATTTACTATGTAAACTCTAACTTGCAAAGTTGCTCAATATTTCATCAAAGTACCCAGACCTTCATGGGACTGTCTGTTATACTCTAAACGCAGTGGAAATAAAAAAACTGTCAATAGCCCATTCAAATCTCATTTTCTCGTTCACAATAACAATCTAGGGAGAACTTTTAAGATGTAAGAGAATATTTTTTTTTCTTTAGGAAATGATATTTTGAAGTAAGGATATTATTTCAAATTCACAATATATATTCACCTTGCATCATTTGTTCCTCTTATTCCTTCTCCAATTGGGGAAGAGGAAAGAATAAGCTTTTATATAGCACCTACTTTGTACCAGTACTGCTAGGCACTTTACAAATATAATTTCAAGTCATACCCACAATGACCCTAAAAGTAGGGGCCATTATTATCTTTATTTGAGAGTTGAGGAAACTGAAGCAGACAGAAATTAAGTGACTTGCCCAGGGTGGCAACTGCTAAGTTTTAAGCTGGATTTGAACTCAAGTATTCCTGACTGCAGCCTAGGCACTTTATCTACTAAAACTGTCTCTAGTATTTGTAAGTTATTTTTGTAAATTATGGACAACTCCATAATGCAGTGATTAAAGTGCCAGACATGGAGTCAAGAAGACTCATCATTGAGTATTATATTCTAATAGAATATAAGCTCCTTGAGGGCAGAAACTGTTTCATTTGTGTCTGTTTCATATAGTAAATCCTTAATAAATGGCTATTGGTTGATTGATTGATTCAGAGTAACATCATTATGTTTTGGTCAGGGTAGTTCTGTGATCACATGTAATTATAAAAGTGGTATTTATCTGAAAATTCTAGTTAGACTGCATTTTAGTCTTCAACTTGTTGTTTCCTGGTCTTTCAAGGTAACATGGTACCACAGAAAAGGCTCCTAGGTATGAAGTCAGAATACCTGGGATCACATTATGTATCTTTTATTTTATTACCTGTGTGACCTTGAACCAATTACTTCCAAATCTGTGACCTAATGAAGCTGGTCTCCAAGAGGTGAGGACCATGATGATAGGCCTGGTTCTTATCTACCCACTCCCTAGGTTCCCAATAGTTTAATTGCCAGAAAATTCCATTTCACCAGAGTTTTTAAAAAAAAATAAGTGGAAAAGAATGAGAGGTATAGGCAAAATTAATTTGTTTGATGAACATTATTTGGATTGAAGGAATGACTCTGATCAATTTCATTTTACTTTCACCATTTTTCAAGTTCTTTTCTGTCACAGACAACACTTTCCTCCAAAATAAGATTTAAGGTCAGTTGACTTAACTGGGAATCTTTATAAGTACCTATAGACAGGCATCTTGAGCAACTCCAGATGACCTATTCCAACTTCTGCTTGCTTCCTCTCTGAATGCTTCAATTTTCTTTTTATCTAGAAAATCAGTCTTTAAGATCTATAAACGAATATAAGAAATCACTTCCCCACTCAGTTTTGTAGCCTGGTACATAGAAAACTTCCCTGTCCCCTTTAACAAATTCGTCTTATCCAGGAGATTTGATCCTATCATTTCCTAGATCCTCATTAGAATTTCTGTGGCAAACAAGAAGTCTTGTTAGTCACTGACTTTTTCAGTACAGAAATAGAACTCACTCATCAGTATTTGAGATTAGATAAAAGGGTTAGGCCTTTTAAGATGGAGTTAGCAGAAAGGGAAGGTATTCTAAAAATTATTCAGAAGAGAACTTTTTTCCATGAATCATAGCATTTAGAACTAGAAGGGACCTTGAAAAATAATTTATTTCAATCCCATCCTTGTATAGCTGAAGAAATTAAAGCCCAGAATGATTAAATCATCTGCCCAAGGTGAGATGGGTTATAACTAACATAGTTGAGAACTGAACACAAATTTTCCAACTACAGGGATTGTGATCTTGTACCCTCTAATGTGATGGTCTTTTCTTCAAAGTCTAGAAATTTTGGTCATTCTAATAGAATGAATCTTTTTCTTTTTAAGATTTGTAGTTGAGCATTATTTCCTCAATTGTCAGTCTATCATATATGACCTCTTAGCAGAGAATTATTAGACATTTAAATAGAAGTCTCATTATAGTGGTATAAACAGAGAAGGTGTCTCTTGCTTATCCTGGAATCAAAGTATCAGAGATTTATGGTCAACTGGATGACATAATGCATTGTATTGCACAGTCCTAAAATCAAGATTCATCCTCCTGAGTTCAAATCAAAGTGTTTGAGTCCAAATTTAAACTTGGCCTTATAATGCCAACTGCTCTAGGATTTGTGTGATATTTTTTGTAAGCTATGAGCAGTTATGTGGCTCAGTGGATAAAGGTCTAGGCCTGAAGTAAGGAAGATTCATCTTTCTGGGTTCAAGTTCAGCCTTAGACACTTTCTATCTGTGTGACCCTAGGCCCTGTTTCCTCATCTATAAAATGAACTTGAGAAATTCTTTTGCCAAGAAAACCCCAAATGGAATCACAAAGAGTCAGTCATGCCTGAATAACACCCTAGAAGCAGCTGAGTATTATCGTGAAAAGAGCACTAATTTGAAGTCAATAAATCTAAAGTTTAATAACTCTTTGACCTTGAGCAAATCCATTGACCTCATTGAACCCCAGGAACTTCAGCTACAAATAAGGCTAATGATATTTTTGCCACCTACCTTATAAGATATTTGAGAGAAAACTATTAGTTAAACTTAAATCATTAATGTGAATTTAAAATACTATTATTTCTAGTAGAATCATATGATCAATACAGACATGCAAATATCTATATTTCTCAGTCTGAAAAATTAAATGATTCATTATCCAATGTTAATATAGAATAACATTTTAAAATCCAGTGCATATATATGTATATATAATGTGTGTATGTTTAATAAAATCTATTATTTAAATGTTTTTTTCTAAATGCATGACCATTGAAGTAGAATCAGTTCTTTAAGGCCAGTTTATCTTGATTTAGATTTTTATTTTTTTTTTCTCCCTGGATGACCCTTGATAGAGTGTGTTTCATGCTTTGCTAAAGGTTTATTTCTTTGTATTGATGTTACAGTCCATTCTAACAAATTGCCTTCAGCAGGCTGGAAATATAGTTCTTTCCTGATGAGAGAGATTTGGGATTGTTGCTGTTGTTTGAAATACTGCCTACCATCTGGTCTAAGATATTTACAAATATTCCTATGGGGAGATGATATCAAATTTCTAATTTCTCTACTATGATTCCTCTGGTTAATTATTTTTCAAAGTTGTTCAAGTACCTTTATTTGGGGTTGCTTATTTCAGAGGTTATATATCATGACTTTTGCTTTCCTGTGGGCCTCTCTTCTGTTCAGTTTGCAGTGTTTTGATTAGTTGTCTTAATTATGTGTTAAGGGAGCCAATTAAATTTCATTTTCCTTTTGACACATTCCATGTCCTTTAGTGGACATCTGTTCCTACGGTGGTCATCATGTTCCATACAGCTCTGGATGTCATTTTTTCGAAGTATAGTATAAAAATGATGCCAATATTTTAGAGAGGATTTTCAGCCTTAAAATATAATATGTGAAAGGTTCTTTTTTGCTTCCTTATCATTACACATATTTCTCTTCCCACATGCCAGATTGTCAGAACCAACTCCACCCTCTCTCCCAACATCAAATCATATCATTTTCCACCTCACTAATGGCGGGGGGTGAAAGTGGCATTTCTTTTCTTGTTTAGACAGTTGGTTTCAGCTCCACACCTTTTCAATAGGTGCCAAATCCATTGTTTTCTTCCTCATTCCTCCCTCTTCCTAGACTCTTCTTTTCTTCCATCTTGTTAGATTGTGAGTCCCTTGAGGGCTTTTTTGTATCCCCATTCCCAGTCCCTGACATTTGGTAGATACTTGACAAGCCTGTTTACTTGATAATAAACTTTTCTCCTCTTCAGTTTGATTCAATATGCATCTATTAAGCTCTGTATACAAAAAGAGTGCTAGAAACTGGACCTCGTTTCCAAAGTTCAAATACTTTTTAAAGCATAGAGGAGGATAGCTATTATTTTGACTGGGCATAAGGTTAACTATCATAGCTTATTTCACCCCCCCCATCTCAAGCCTTTCTCTCCTTTTATTTTGTGGTTTAAAGAAATCCAGTATTCCTTTAAAATATTCAGAGGCAGGGGGCTTGGATTCTTTTTTTTCACCTAACTTCTTATATTCTTTCTCAGGGTAGTGGTGATGTTGTCCATAAAGCTTTAGTAATTAGCTATTTTATAATTTTATAAGTGTCACTGAAAATAGTATCATAAGAGAAGAATTGTGTGTGAATTATTTGAAATAAGAAGTGTGAAGTACTTTAGATGGAAGGTGATATTAAACACATTTAACATGGAGAGGAACATATTATATGATAGATAATTGAACAAGATCAAAAAGAACTCAAGAGACTGGATCAATAGGTCATATTTAAAAATAAGGTGAAAATTAGAAAGAATAAATAGAAGGAAGGAAAAGAAAGAAAGAGAGAAACCAAAAGGATTGACAACTGAACATGGCAATCTTGGGAAGGGCAATTTTATTTGAGTGGTGGGATTAGCAGTCAGATTATAAGAAACTGGGAAGTGAATAAGTTTTGAGGTCCTGGAGAAAATAGGGATAGATGATTCTTTCCAGGAGTTTGGCAATAAAAGGAGAGACAGATGATGACAACCCAAGTGAATGGTAAATTTACCTGTACATTTTAAAAGAAATCTCTTAAGAAGCCTGATCATGTCTGTAGGTAAGGAGCCAGTAGAAAGGGAGAAATTGAAGATGAAAAAGAGAAAAGGAATGATTGACAAATTAAAGTTTTCCATAAAGCAGGAAAAGATGGAGTAGATAGCTTTGGCAAGAATATGGGTCACTTCTTTCTCTGAGACAATAGTAAAAAGTAGTGACTCATTTCTTCATTAAAGTCATTAAAGGTTTTGGGGGCAAAGGAGTGACATACCCATATATTTATGTGAGGAAGAGTATTCTGGAATCATATGAAAACTGGATTAGCAAGGAGAAAGAGGTAAGAACACCTACTTAAAGACTAGTTTCTTATGGTTCAAATAAGTTGTAACAAGGGTGAGGACAAGAGCATAGTAACTACAGGGAGGGTGTCAACATGTGTTATATCTTCTTCCTCATAGTAGAAGCCACATTTCCTACATTCAGCCTCTATCTAAAAATCTACACTACCATATAACTTCAGAAGACCCTGGGTCTCATTGTTGTATATCATCTAAACCAATTCCCTAGATACATACATGTAGAGACAACTGTAATGAATGCAAAAGCCAGACTCTCTGGACCACTGGCATCATTGCCCTCCTTGGTAGACTGGGATTTTTGCCACTGCTACTCATACTCCCATACAGCTCAGTGGCATTCATCCAGTTTAAAGAAATTTTAATAATATCTCTGATTAACAGAGGGTACAGAGAAAAAATATTTAACTTAAACTAAATGGAAGTTTTTCTATTACAAATATGACGTCAGGTTTAAATTTCATGAAACACTCAACAATAAAAAACTTGGAGATCATCTATAGATGAGGAAACAAAATCCATGCAGTTAAGTGACTTGTCTAAGGTCATATTAGCTCATTAGACTTAGAATATATTCAGTCAACAAACATTTTCTAAACACTTTGTGTCAGTCATTGAATTACAGGCTAGAGATACAAAAACAGTGCTAGTGTTCTAGAAGCTGATATTCTAATGGGGGAGACAATATATAAATAACTAATTACATATTGATAGATTAGTTCTTCTAATTTCTATGATAATTCTGTTTTTCCTTTAATATGAATTCAGAGTTAGAGAGTTATCACCCTTTTGAACTAATTGTAAGAAAATATCTTTAAATAGATCTTAGATATACTTTTTACTCTTCATCCTGTTTCTTAATAGATCATCTTCCTTTTTCAGTTTATAAATCACTTTTGTTAAAACCAAATTTTTTTTTAAAAAGTTGTTGTGGAAGAATTAGAATTTTAAGGAATACCCATCAATTGGGGAATAGCTGAGCAAGTTGATTCCAGGAAAACCTGGAAAGAATGAATATGTATGAGTGAAGTTAGTGAACCAGAGTAAAGTGAGCAGAACCAGAACAGTGAACCAGAGTAAAGTGAGCAAAACCAGAACATTATACATAGTAACAACAACAGTGTTCATTGATCAACTGTAATAGTTTTAGCTCTTCTCAGCAATGCAGTGATCCAAGAATATTCCAAAAGACACTATCCTCTTTTCAGAGAAAGAACTATGTAGTCTTGAATGCAGATTGAAACATGCTTTTTTCACTTTTTTTCTCATGCTTTTCCTTTTTGCACTGATTCTTATGTCACAACATGACTAATATGGAAATATGGTTAACAAGAATGTGGATATATATATATATACCCTTTATCATATTGCTTGCTGTCTTGGAGAGGGGGAGGAAGAAAAATGTGGAGCTCAAAAATCTTATAAAAATGAATGTTGAAAACTATCTTTCCATGAAATTATAAAAAAATTTCTATTAAGCAAAAAAAGTTAGTGTGGGTTATGCAATGAATAAAACACTGATTCTAAAGCAGGAGGACCTGAGTACAAATCCAGCCTCAGAGATTTATTAAAAAAATATTGTTGAGTTCCTAAACCTGAGGAAAAGTTAGCCAAAATGCCTGTCTCATACAACAATCCAAAGCCTCTACTAATAATGGCTAGAACAGTTTTATTCCACAAGTTAAATGATGGCTCTAGATCTTCCCTTCATTCAGATCCCCTAAGTTTTTGGCCTTGCTTTGTCCATTTTCCCTGTTCCTAACTTCCTACACACATTCTTAGGCTTCTTTTCTACTTGAATTCATCCCTATTGTCCTACTGTTCCAAGGGGAATATCTCCTCTTCCTGCCTAACCCCTAATCACAAGCTCTCATGAACATTTGGTTCTGGTGAGCAATGGTGGAAGTTTTTTTTGTGATAGACTGCAATTCACTTTGTGGCTGGATGTTCTGAAGATGAGCCAAATAACAGAAGAGACACAAGTGAGACATCTCATGGGCCTGTGTTCTCTAACCCCCTCCAGCTATCCTCAGACTTCACTCCTGACCTTCTAAAGTGGAACCAAAGGAGTTGACATTTCCACATCAAATTTCAAATTGTTGGGGAGGGGGTAGCAGGGAAGAAATAAAAACATGGACTAAGTGGAAAATAATGCATATGTGCTAGAAGTTTCAAAGAAAAATGCCATCTGTGAAGAGATGTCATGAGCAAGAACAATGTGTAATGAATTGGTGTGCTGAACTTAGCTTGTAAAAGGAGATTACTTTTTGGAATGTGCTTGTGCCTATTCAAAACTGTTTCTCTATTATTTCTTCATAGCCCTGGAAAGAAAAATATCAATGCGACAAAGCAGAGAGGAACTTATAAAAAGAGGGGTCTTAAAGGAAATCTATGACAAAGGTAAGAGGAATCAGTTTTCTTTACAATGAAAAATGTGGAGATATGTTTCATGGAATTTCAGTCAGAAAAGACCTTGGAGATCAGCTGGCCCAAGTTACTTTTGAAACATGAATTCCTAGGGGTGACTAGGTGGCACAGTGGATAGAGCAATGGCCCTGGAGTCAGGAGTACCTGAGTTCAAATTCAGCCTCAGACACTTAATAATTTACCTAGCTGTTTGGCCTTAGGCAAATCACTTAACCCCATTTGCCTTGCAAAAACCTAAAAAAAAGAAAAACCATGAATTCTTTTTATAGCATTCTGACAAATAAATAGTAATCTAGTGACAGGGAGCTCATTGTTTCCTCAGGTAGGCCATACCACTTTCAAAGAATGTAATTTTTAGTGAGGTTTTCCTTATATCAAATCAAGAGATAGCACAGAGCAATAGATATTGAGCTAGTCTCAGAGTTGTGAGCACATGGTTTCAGACCCTACATCAGCTATTTAGTAGTCAGTATCTGATACATAGTAGGCATTTAATAAAATGACTAATTTCATGACCCTGGAAAAGTCATTTAACCTCTCTGTGCCTCAATTTTCTCTTTTATTAAAAAAATGGGTTTGAACTCAATGGTCTCCAAATACTTTAAATCTAAGATTCTATAAATCATGATATTCCCCTTAACCAATCAAAGTAACTCCAATCCATTTTTCACATTCTTGTCCCTCAAAGAATTGAAAACATATTTTCCCAGAATTGTCTCTTCTTTAAACCAAATAGACCAGTTCTTTCAAAAAAAATCTTCCTATAACATGATTTCAAATGTCCTGCTGGCCTTTTCCTTGATAAGCTTTGACCTATTGGTGCTCTTTCTAAATATGGAATGTGGAATTGACCCCATGCAATCTGACCATGACAGAGCACAATGGAACTATCTGACTTTTCAGAAGTTGTGAAAAGCTTCAAGTTCAGGATTGATAATGAACAGTGTCGATATGGGCTAGATAAACAAACTATGGAGAGGCTTTTTATCAGCAAGTTGTCCAAAGTGATAAATTTCTCTAGCCACAACAATTCATGAAATGAATCTCTTGAGGCATAGAGGGGTTATGATTCTTGTTGGTGGAAGCAGCAGCTCCCATATTGATGATATCTTGCATCTTTTGTCTGCCTTAGTTTCATTTGATCGAATTATTTTATATAAGGATTTACAGTACTAAAATATAAAAGAGATAGTTTAGTAGAAGAATGTTTATTATCCATGTGGACAAGAATTATATACAAACTAATTTGGTCATAGTGTATTTTGGGGTTTTAAATATACTACTGATGGAATCCATAAATACTAGTCTGGAAAACTAAAGGACAGAAAGCTGTATCCCAGGCTAAAAGAAATAGAAAAATCTGGGGGCAATAATAAGGGAATTTCAACCAAATTGGAATATGCAGTAAGTATTTGGGATGGAGACATAATTCCACACATAATATTTTAAAGAGGACTTCATGAGGACTAATTAAAGAAACTGGGGATGTTTGTGTGAAAAAGAGCAATTGAAATCTAATCAAACTTGTCATAGGGAAGGAAGATCTCCTTGACCATAGAGGGCTTATCTAGGAACAGTAAGTGGAATTTATAGAGAGGCTGATTTAGGTTCATTGTAAGGAAAAGCTATCTAAAAAATTTTTTAAAAATTGAATAGTAGAATGATTTGCCTGGGGAAGTGGTTTCCAGTCAATAACTTTAAGCAAAAACTAGATTTCATATATTAGAAGTGTTTTGAGAGGATTCTAGTTGAGATAGGGACTAAGCTACTAGCCCCTTCAAACTTCTGAAATCTATGATTCTAATACAGCTAATAAAGGAAATTGCCTCATGGCTTTTTTATACTTATTTTAAATAAAATAGGTTCTTTAGGACACTGTAGGAAATGCTGATGGAAACCATATACTCATCTTATATCAAGTGTATTCATCTTTTACTGGTGAGAATAATAAACTCTAACTAATTTTTCCCCCAATATAATGACCATATGGTGAAAGGAATGATTATGAGTTAAAATTCAATGGGTTTTTGCTTTGGGGGAGTTTTGTTAGAACAGACTTCCCACAATAAATGTTAAAAATTCATAGCATCTGGAATTATTGTTATAGATTAGGGGTTAGGTTGGGGACAATTCTTATATTAAAAGAATGAGAGAGAGAGAGAGAGAGAGAGAGAGAGAGAGAGAGAGAGAGAGAGAGAGACAGAGACAGAGACAGAGACAGAGACAGAGACAGAGACAGAGACAGAGACAGACAAAGACTGACAGACAGAGAGAGGAAGAGGAGGAGGAGGAGGAGGGGAGAGACAGAGACAGACATAGAAAGGAATATTTGACAGGTACTTTGCTTAAAAGAAATGCAAGTAAGTGATAGAGAAAGTAGCAGCTCATTTAGTGACAGGATGAAATTGGAGCTAAAAGTAGACTGAAAATTTCCAACATTTTAAAGTAATTTCTAAAACTATTATAGTCTAGTGGGACTAAAAGGGATCTCTAGGGGAGAGTTTATCCCTTTATCTAAAGACAGAAAAGCATTGAAACCCCCCCCTAAACCAGAGTGCTGTTTATGTTGTTATTAAAACTCTCCAAAGATGAAGTCACATTCTCATTGATTCATCCCAGTTCCCTGCTTTCTTACATCATCTTGGAGACCGCTTTTAAAGTCTAACGCAAATCTCCCATGCTGCTATGTAATTGTTTTCTTCTACTTCTATCCTTAGAAGAAAGAAAGGCCATGTAACTGAGCAAAATTATGTATAATAACACTTAATGTTCTTTTTTATTTTGGTTTTTGAAAGGCAGTGGATTTAACTGATTTGACCAAGGTCATACAGGTAGCAAGTATCAAGTATCTAAGGCCAAATTTAAACTCAGGTCCTCCTGAATTCATTGTTGGTACTGTATCCACTGTGTCACCTTGCTGCCATGCCCTTAATGTTCTTGAAGATTAGATAGTGTTTGTAAAGTGCTTTGCCATCTGTAAAATGTCATACAAATTTAAGTTATTATTTATTACAGTCCTCAGAACTTGCTCTTCTCCAATTATATAACTGCTTTGTCCCTAACTTTTCTTTTTGCCAACCTCAGTAATTATGTCATCTTATAGATTTCATTGAAACAAGCTAATTTAATGGAAAAACTATCCTATAGAATATTTTAAAGAAATATATTTTTATTTACTCCTAAGTACATATATATAAATACATAAATATACTTATATATTTATATATATATATATATATATATATATATATATAGTAGATAGCATTAGGTTTCCTAAATTCTGAATATTTTAGAACTTAATTTAACAAAACCATAGAATTTCACAACTAGAGCAATGCTTAGAAATCATCTATCCATTTTAAACATGAAGAAACTGAGGCCCAGTAAATTTGAATGAATTAGAATGTTTTATACTGGAACAATTAGGATAAGATTCCAAGTATCTTGAGCCCCTTTTTTAATATCATCATCTTGATATTGCTCCCAAAATTTTGTCCTTTCGTAAAATGGAGTTATTAACCTTTTGTGTATTATGGACCCCTGGTGAAACCTAGAGACCTCTCAGAATGTGTTGTATGCATTTATAATAGAATGAAATACTAAATTTCAATAAAATGTTAGTGAAAGAAATATATTTACCCCCTCTATGTTCACAGACCTCTACCTCCCTGCTGAAATTTATTGATGGATCCCAGGTTAAAACCCTCTACTTTTTTGTGGAATAATATTTTTCCCATATACATTTAAAAAGAATTTTATCTTTTATTTTTTTGAAGTTTAGAATTCCAAATTCTCTTCCTCCCTATCTCTTTTATTTCCTGAGATAATAATAAATTTGATATGTCATACATGTGTAATCATGCAAAACATATTTTTATATTAGTCATTGTAAAAGAAAACAGATCCCCAAAAAGCTAAAAAAGTAAAGTGAAAATAGTATGCTTCAATCTGCATTCAGACTCCATATGATCTTTCTCTGGAGGTGGATATCATTTTTTCAACATAAATTCTTTGAAATTGTTTCGGATGATTGTAATGCTGAGAATAACTAAGTCATTCATGGTTGATCATCATACAGTATTGCTGTTACTACTACTCCTGGTTCTGCTTATTTCACTTTGTATCAGTTCATGTAGATTTTTCCAGGTTCTGAAATTTACCTGCTCAGCATTTCTTATAGCATAAAAGTAATACATCACTAATTTATGTCACAATTTTGTTCAATCATTTCCCAATTGATGAGCATCCTCTCAATTTTCTATTCCTTGCCACTACAGAAAGAGCTTCTATAAATATTTTTTATATTAAAAGGCCTTTTCCCTTTTTAAAAATCTCTTTAGAATACATATCTAGTAGTAATATCACTGGATCAAAGGGTATGCAGAGTTTTATAGTCCTTTGGGCAAAGGACCATATTGTTTTTCAGAATGCTTGGATAGGTTCACAATTGCACCATTAGTGACCAAATTTTCCTACATCCCTTCCAACATTTATCATTTTCCTTTTCTGTTCTATTAACCAATCTGATAGGTGTGAGATGGTACTGCAGAGTTGTTTTGATTGCATTTCTCTAATCAATAATGATTTATGATTATGGATAGTTTTGATTTTTTCATCTGAAAACTCTATGTTCATATCCTTTGATTATTTATCAATTGGGATTTGTACTCATAAATTTGGTTCATTTCTCGGAGGTCTTTTTAGCAGAGAAACCTGCTGTCAAAAATTTTCAAAGCTTTCTACTTTCTTGTCTTGATTGCATTGGTTTCATTTTTTATTCAATATTTTATTTATTCTCATTTTGTACAAATAATGTTTTTTATACATTAATAAAATATTCTTGTTTAAGAGTAAACAAAATACCCCTTCCCCCCCAAAAAAATAGACTTGCTTGAGTGATAAAGTAAAGGGGAGAGAAAAAAAATTAAATTAAATTAAAATAATAGTAATAATTATAGGTATGGCCAGGTGGCACAATGGATGGAGCACCAGCCCTGGATCCAGGAGCACCTGAGCCCATATCCGGCCCCATACACACAACAATCACACAGCCATGTGACATGCAAGTCACCCCAACCCCACTGCCCTGCAAAAAACAAAAGAAAAAGACCCAAAATAAAATAAAATAGTAATAATAGTAGGGGCAGCTGGGTGGCAGACAGAGCATTGTCCTTTGAGCCAGGAGCACCCTGCCTCAGACACCCTGGGGCTGCTATGTGGCCCCAGGCAGGCCACCCAGCCCCATTTGCCCTGCACCCCCCAAAAAAATAATAATAATAAAAAAATGTACATAAATCTTTGTTGAAACACCAACAACTCTGTCGCAGGTGGATCACATTCTTTATGATAAGTCCATTGCAAAAGTTACTTCCATATTTTTCCACCTTTGCCATTGCTGATTGCAACTCCCTCATTTCATATTTCTCCACTACCATGTACTATATTTTCTCTCTCCTTTCACTCTGACTCTGATGTAGGGTAGCTGAGTGGCACAGCAGACAGATCCCTGGCCCTGGGGCCAAGAGGCCCCGAGCCTCCCTACCACCCCTTAGGCCCAGCATCCACCTCGCCCTATGGTCCCAGACAGGCCATCCAATCCCAGCCCCTTGCAAGAAGTTAAAAAGAAAATGTGTTATATCTGATTACTCTCCCCCATAGTCCATCCTCTCCTCCATCACTCACATCCCCCCTTCCCCCATTCCCCCCTTCTTACTCCAGATGCCTATACCCCATTGAGTATATATGCTGTTTCCTCTCCTAGCCACCTCTGACGATTGCGAAGATTCCCTCATTCCCCCTTGCCTTCCCCCCTTCTTTATCATTGCAATAACTCATTGTAATAAAGAAAAATCTTATTAAATGAAATATCTTGGCCTATTCCCCCTTTCCTTTTTCTTTCTCCCATTACATGTCGCTTTTTTCTATTGACTCCATTTTTACACCATATTTTATCTTCAAATTCAGCTTTCTCCTGTGTTTCAACTATAAAAGCTCCTTCTACCTGCTCCATTAACTGAGAAGGTTCATATGAATATTATCGGTGTCATTTTTCTATGCAGGAATACATGCAGTCCCTCATATTTTCTCCTTCTCCTCCAATCTCCATACTTCACCTGAGTCCTGTATTTGAAGATAAAACCTTCTGTTCGGCTCTGGCCATTCCAACAGGAATACTCGAAATTCCCCTGGTTCATTGAAAGTCCATCTTTTTCCCTGGAAGAGGATATTCAGTTTTGCTGGGTAGTTGATTCTTGGTTGCATTCTAAGCTCTTTTGCCTTCCAGTATATTATATTCCAAGCCCTACAAGCTTTCAATGTAGTTGCTGCCAAGTCCTGTGTGATCCTGACTGCAGCTCCATGATATTTGAATTGTGTCCTTCTGGCTGCTTGTAATATTTTCTCTTTGACTTGGGAGTTCTGGAACTTGGCTATTAGATTCCTAGGGGTTGGTTTTTTGGGATCGCTTTCTCGGGGGGATCAGTGGATTCTCTCCATTTCTATTTTGCCCTCTGATTCTAGGATATCAGGGAAATTTTCCTGTAGTAATTCTTTGAAAATGATGTCAAGGCTGTTTTCCTGATCATGACTTTCAAGTATTCCAATAATTTTTAAATTATCTTTCCTAAATCTGTTTTCCATATCAGTTGTTTTTTCAATGAGATGTTCCACATTTTCTTCTAATTTTTCATTTTTTTGGTTTTGAAATATTGAGTCCTGATTTCTTATAAATTCATTATTCTCCCTGAGTTCTAATCTTCATCTGAAGGATTTGTTTTCCTCAGACAGTTTTCTTATCTCTTTTTCCATCTGGCCAGTTTTGCTTTTTCAAGCATTCTTCTTCTCAATAACTTTTGGTACTGTTTTATCCATTTGACCTAAGCTGGTTTTTAGCATGCTATTTTCTTCAGCATTTTTTTGGATTTCCTTGACTAAGCTGCTGACTTCATTTTCATTTTTTTCCCTTCATCTCTCTCATTTCTGTTCCCAATTTTTCTTCTAACTCCCTCATTTGATTTTCAAAGTCTTTTTGAGCTCTGTCATAGCCTGAGCCCAATTTCTGTTTTTCTTGGAGTCTTTAGATGCAGGAGCTTGTGCTTCCTCATCTTCAGACTGAGTATTTTGATCCTTCTTGGGATCATAGATAATGTATTTCTCAATGGTGTTCCTCTTGTTTCTCTGCTTGCTCATTTCCCCAGCCTTAGCCTGTTTTGGGGGTGCTTGCTGAGCTTTTGAGACACTCCCACAAGGGTCTCAGTGTGTGTGAGACTCTGTCCTCCCTCCTGGTCTGTGAATTGGCATATGCGCCCCCCTCTGCCACGAGGCTGAGGTGGGAGGGGAGCCTGCTGTTCTATTAGGGGGGGCCTAGACTGGGATCAGGATATGAATGTGGTCAGAACCACAGAGTCCTTTTCTGGGGCAGAGCTCTTCAGTCTCTCTCTCTCTCTCTTCACTCCCTTCCATAGGTTCAATGGGCTCATACCCCGGGGGCTCCTTCTTACCACTCCGCCCGCTTCTGTTTCCTGGATCTGGACATGCTACTTGCTGTGTGCCCTGAGGGCTGGGCTTCACATGCTCCCTGTGGCAGAGGTCCCCTACTGTTCCCTCAATTTGTGCCTGGTGCTCCCCGGGAAGTAGATCAGGAAACTCCCCTGCTTCTGTGAGCCGTAGCTCCCAGTGCCCTGGGGCTGCCTCTGGGAGGTTGAAATTTTTTTGCTCTGGTAAGCCACCCCTCTGGTTGGTCGCCCCTCCAACCCCAGGGAGCAGAGCCTTTCTGCTCTTTTCCTGGTTATCTTGAGTTGGAGAACTGCCTCACTGGGTCCCTCCGTGGGTTCTGTCTCTCGAAAATTTAGTTAGAGTCTTTAGTTTTGAAGATTTATGAGAGTGCGCCTAAGACATGATCCACTCTTGTCGCCATCTTGACTCCGCCCATTGGTTTCATTTTTGAAAAAACTTTAGAATATAAACAAAATTATCCATTTTATGTCTTAAATGCTCTCTATATCTTGTTTGGTCATAGAACCTTCTCATATATATATATATATATATATATATATAATTTTTTCATAATATGACAGATAAACGATTCCTTGCTCCCCTAATTTGTTTATGATAACAATATTTGTCATGTAATGATTGTGACCTTGCTATATGGTATGAAAAGTTGGTCTATATCTAGTATCTAACATATTTTTTTCCATTTTTCCCAGAAGTTTTTTCCTTTTTATCAAGGAGTGAGTTCTTATTCCAAAATCTTAGGTTTTTCATTTTCTCAGACCCTAGATTACTGTGGTCATTTACTCCTCTGCATCAGATACTTCACTTTTCCTCTAATCTTCCATTCTATTTCTTAGCCAATACCAATTTTTTTTGATGATTACTGCTTTATAATGCAGTTGGAGATATGGTCTGGTGAGACCACCTCCATTCACATTGCTTTTCATTAATTTCCTAATTGTTTTGACTTTTTGTTCTTCCAGGTGAATTTTGTTATGATTTTTTTCTAGCTCTTTAAAATAAATTTTTGGTAGTTTGGTATGGCACTAAATCAGTAAATTAATTTATGTAGGTATACCATTTTATTATATTGACTTGATCTATCCATGAGCAATTTCTATTTTTCCAAATGTTTACATCTGACTGTATTTGGGTGAAAAGTGTTTTGAAATTGTATTCATATAGCTCCTGGGTTTGTCTTGGAAGGTAGACTCCCAAGGTCTTAGAAATGGGTGCTATATTTTATCAAAAAAATTTTCAGCATCTATTGAGATAATTATATCATTTCTATTGGCTTTGTTATTGATATGGTAAATTATGCGGATAGTTTTCTTTATATTGAATCAGTCTTACATTCCTAGTATAAATCCTACCTGGTCATTGTGCATGATCCTTATGATATATTGCTATAATCTCTTGGCTGGTATTCTAGTTGAATTTTTTTGCATTAATATACAAATTAGGGAATTGGTCTATAGTTTTCTTTCTCGGTTTTTGGTCTTGCTGATTTATATATCAGCATCATATTTATTCTATAAAAAGAATTTGTAGCACATCTTCTTTGCCTATTTTTCTAAATAATTTATTTAGTGTTGGAATTAATAATTCCTTAAATGTTTTATAGAATTCACTTATGCATCTATTTGGCCCTGGGGATCTTTTCTTAGGGAATTCATTGATGATGTGTTCAATTTCTTTTGCCAAACTGAGATTATTATATTTTCTCCTCTTAATCTGGGCACTCTTTTGTTTTGTAGATAGATAGGTAAGATAGGCTATATGTAAATGCCAAAAAGGATTCTTAAATGTTTAAAATCATTCATCCATTCAGTGAATATTTATTAAGAAACTTATCTATTCTAGTCACTATTCTTTGCAAGTGCTAGGAAAAGAAAAAATAGAAAGAAAACATAGAAAGATAAAGAAAGATATTACCTTTATGGGAGTAAAGGGTAGGAACAACATGTTCATGGATAAGTAATATTAGATATATAGAGAGAGATTGGTATAGGTGCACCATATACATAGATAACAGTAGCCAGGTGGCACAGTGGATAGAGTACCAGGTCCTGAATTCAAATATAACCTCAGATACTTAGTAACTATTTGACCCCAGGCAAGTCATTTAACACTGTTTACCTCATTTCCTCATCTACAAAATGAGCTAGAGAAGGAAATGGCATACCACTCCAGTAACTTTGCCAAGAAAACCCAAAATGGTGACAAAAATAGGTCATGAATGAAAAATAAGGAGCAACAACCAAAAAATCATTTTTCTAGACTACCATAATGATCAAAACAGAACTAAATGGAAAGGAGTAGCATAGAATGCAATTTTATCTTCTCAGAGTAACTTACTCATTTTTATAGTTGGAAGCCCCCCACCAAAAAAAGATGAAATGGGAAACCATGAGTCATAAACCTATGTAAGTGGCAAAGTCCATTCTAGAACTCAGATATCTGGATTCTAACCCTAATTCCTAAAACTTTCTTCATTCCATAAAATACCATTGTCCTGCTCTGTAGTTTCCACAGCTTTAAGAGCAAGGCAGGAAGATAAAATCAACCTTTCTTTCTTCTTTTTTTTTTTTTGGAGATTTTAGCTTAGGTTTTTATAACTCTCATTATTTCCCTTTTAATCAGGAGTTTTTGCAAGTACTTAAAAATTGATTTTCTAAATTAACTAACTAGTTATTAATATGAGTATGTGTGTGGGTATGTATGTATACATATGTATATATATGTAGGCAGGACACACTTCTATATTTAATCTGTATTATTAAAATTTTTCATCACTTTCTTAAGTCTAGAGACAATCAAGAAAACAGTTATTCGATCCCTGATTTTCAACATTTGTCAATTTGTGAGGAGTAAATACTCACAGAGGAAATTTAACTTTCAGTTTTCTAGAGTCAATATATGCTAACTCCAATACACTCCTGCCTCTGATCAAATATAGCTGTCACAAATAAAGAGGATGCGTGAGGGAACATAGCCAAGGAAAGGAAGAACTGGTTGCTTTCAAATGGGCCTCTCATTCCCATTGTGCAGTAGAAATTGAAGATAAAATTTCAAAATATACAATAAGGTCATTTGAATTTTTTGTTAGCAAATTGGAGAAATATTTTGAAGATATTACATTTAATTTTGTGAGCACAAATACAAATCATCAAGAAATATATACAACTTTTATGCAGAGGCTGTATTTTTTAAACTGGTATTAAAAAGAAAAAGCTTGATATTTAAATTAAAGGTCACCATCTTTAAAAATGTAAATAGGTTGTGTTTGTTTCAGACAGTATTAAGCTTATTTAATTAATTGAAGGATTTTCTACTATGGAGATTTCCTCTACCAGGGAAGATAGGTTACTATTTGTAATTTCAGTTCAAAGACCTAGAGCTAGAAAGAGCTTAGAGGTCATTTAATCTAACTTTCTAATTTTACAGAAGAAGAAATTGTGTCCCAAAGGGGCTCAGTGACTTGTCTGAGATAATAAATGTCAATGCTCAAGTTTGAATTATGACCCTGTGATACCAAGTCTTGATATGCATCTTGATAAACTGCATCATAGTGTGATCTTCTTGAATCTGTTTACTGTACCACACTGATTTTATTAGACTTATCTCTTCCTTAAATTCCTTTATTTAAATGTCTGTGGATTGGGGAATAACAAAATAAATTTTGGTACATAGAGATAATAGAATATTACTGCATGGTTAGAAATAATGATTGTAGAACAGAGAAAAAACAGAGGAAGCATTATATGAACTGACATATGGAGAAGGGTAGCTAGGTAGTGCAGTAGGTAGAGTACCAGGTCTGGAGTCAGGAAGACCTGAGTTAAAATCTGGCCTCAGATACTTACTAGCTGTGTGACCCTGGGCAAGTCACTTAACCCCTTTTGCCTCAGTTTCCTTCTCTATAAAAGGAGCTGGGGAAAATAACAAATCACTTCAGTATCTTTGTCAAAAAAACCTCAAGTGAAACAACTGAACAACAAAAACATGGTGAAATAAGAAGAATCAAGAACATTTTATATATATAATATATATGTATATATAAAAAATGATGATTAAAACATTGCAATTAACTCAATAATTTGCAATTTTAATGATTAAGCATGGCCCTAAGGAAGAGATCTGAGAATGTTCCTTCCTCCTTTCTTTACAGAGATAAAAGTCTTAAAGTGCTGAACACTGCATAAATATACTGTCACATTTAGTTGATGTGTTGATTAGTTTTGCTGATATGCTTGCTTTCTTTTTCATTCTTTGTTATAAGCAATCATTCTTGGGTTCAGAAAAGAGGAAGCAATATATTGGGAAATAAAAGAAAATATAACAGTAAAGATAAAGTTTTTTTTTGATTCCTTTGTTTATTCAGTATTGCATATGCACAGAATATTTTAATGAGAAAAATATTCTATAAAGATACTTCCCGGATCTAGATATCTAGCTGTAGTCCTTCTCATAATCTGCAATCCCTTATCACCAACAAAGGAAACCAATTATATTGAAATATAGCTATCAAAATTTTTAAAGGGAAAAAAAAGGAGAATTTATGGAATCTATGTTTAGAATCCTTGCTCTCTCACTCAGTGATCTTATCAGGCCTCATGGATTCTATTATCATCTCTTTGTAGATGATGACCATAACTTTAATCCCCACAACTTCAGGGTCATTTCAAACTTCTCCCTTGTACCCACCCCACATATTTCTATTTCTACTTTCACAGTATCTCTTATATGCATCCTCTTCTCTTTTCTATCACAAATACCCTAATTCAAAGCATCACCTCTTATCTAGACTACTGAAGTGGCCTTCTAGTTGATATATCTGTCTCAAGTCTCAGTCTCTCTCTCTCTCTCTCTCTCTCTCTCTCTCTCTCTCTCTCTCTCTCTCTCTCTTTCTCCCCTCCAATTTGTCTTCTATTCAGTTGTCAAAATAATTTTCATAAAGTATCACTATGGCACCCCTCCTACTTAATAAACTCCAGTGGTTCTATATTTTCTTTTTGCTTAAATCCAGTTTATACACAAGTCAAGACCCAGTGATGTCATTGATCCTCTTTGAAAATGAAAGATGAACAATTAGTGTGTAGCATATAGTAGCTACTTAATAAATGTTTATTGAAGCAAACTGAATAGCTATAAAGTCCTCTGTTTGGGTTTTAAGGCTCTTAATAATTTGGCCATTCCTACCTTTCCAGTCTTATTCTTTATGCTCTTACATGCAATCTAATATTCAGCTACTGTGACTTGCAACTTTTCACACATTTCTCCTTTCCATTTCTTTTTTTTTTAATTCAATCTCTGCCATGCTTGAAATTTCTCCTTCCTTCCTTATTCTGCTTTTAGTTTCCATGGCTCCCTTCAAGAGTCATTTCACATCCTGACCTTCTGCAGAAGTCTTTCCTAGCCTCCTAGCTGCCTTCACTTCTAAGATTACCTTTCAACTTTTCTCTCTATATCTATCTCTATATATCTATAGAGATAGATATATAAAGATAGACATATAGAGATAAAGATAAAGAAATACAGTACTACCTGAGAATAGAGACTTTTCTCAGCACTTCATATGTACACATAATGTATGCTTAATAAATGTTTTTTGACTGACCAACTGAAGATTGGAAACTCATCTGGAAACTGAAAGTGTTTATCCCAACTTTCATCTGGCACAGATATTTGCCACATTTTTAGCCCTACACAATGCTTGCTACTGTCTTGCCTAGAAATAGGAATTTTGAAAATTGTGGGTGAGTACATCTGTATGATACTGAAAGGAAGGTTTTAAATTAGGCTATAACTTTAATAGCATATATAAATAACCACTTGCATAGTGCCCAGATCCAACTAGTTTGCTAAAATATATAGAATGAATAGGGTGTAAATGACATGTTATACAAAGAATAACAAGAGAGAGAGAGAAATTATTACAAGTTTCCTTGAAGTATCTTTTTTCTCAACCACCTTCTCTCAAAAAAAGTACCCTGTGACAGAAGGCTTTATTAAATAATGATATTGCCGCTATCAAGAATAATCCCTCACAAATGATACAGATCTTCCTGCCAGTTAGTTATATGATTAATTACAAAACAGCATGGTCACAGCATGTTTTGTCACAATCTTGATAGATGTTTCCATATGTAGATATTGGAAGGTTGTTCTTTCTTTACTGTTTTCCTTGTTCATCTCACTTTATGTCATTATGGTGATGTATGTTTTCAAAGGGTAACAAAAAAAACCCCCAAATCTGGGCTTACTTTATATTTAATTGTGAAATTGTTCTACAGTGACCCATGGCTTTATAAATGTGTCAAAGATACATGCTTTAAAAGTGATTGCTGTTGTTAATCATTTCAAACTCTTCATGGCCCCATTTAGGTTTTCTTGGTAAAGATACTATGGTTTGCCATTTCCTTCTCCAACTTATTTTACAGATGAGAAAATGGAGACAAACATAATAAAGTGACTTGCCCAAGGTCACACAGCTACTAAGTATCTGAGGCTGAATTTGAATTCAGACAAATGAATCTTCCTAACTCCAGGCCTGGTGCTCTATTCATTATGCCACCTAGCTGTTCATGTTATAAATAATACTGATAGCTTAATACAGCATAGGATCTTACACATATATAATGCTTTCACAACAGCATTGTGAATCAAATTGTGATTAGTTGTTTACCACCACAGGACAACAGATATATGAAAAAACTAGTCTAAAACTCAGAATTTGGAACTTATATCATATTGTCCAAACACCATGATTAGAATTGGGAAACTGAAATTCAAAAATGGTTTAATAATTTACCTTACAGGAACATATAGCTGAGAAGGAAAGAAACTTACCTTGAACCCAGGTCTCAGACTCCAAATCTAGTTTCCCAACATACCTCACTCATTGTCAAGTTTCCCCATAATATAATGGCAGATGACAAAGGCTATTGAGTATGGCTATCGATTTATCCATTTCCATGAGCGTAGCCCTCCAGTGTATTCTTTCTCATAATCTCATGATATAACTACAACAATACCTTCCTTTTCCTTCCATGTTTTCAGTCAGATGCATAGAAGGGACTGCAATTTTTCATGGAAGTAAAAATGAGTAAAATTGTTTCTCAGTTCAAAATTAATTCAGAAGCATACCAGCCCCTTTTGACCCCACCTATTTTTTGTTGTTCAGTCATTTTCAGTCATATCCTACTCTTCTTGATACCATTTGGGATTTTCTTGAAAAAGATACTAGGGTGATTCGCCATTTTCTTCTCCAGTTCACTTTAGAGATAAGGAAACTAAGTCATACAAGTGACTTACCCAGGATCACACAGCTAGGTCCCTAAGGTCTAATTTGAACTTAATAAGATGAATCTATATCTCCTATACTATCCAACTGCCCCTAACTATTGGTCATCAATAATTCCTCTAACCATTTCACTAGAATTGAAAAATCACATTTTCACTAGCAAAATTTGTTTAAAACAAGGTACACCTTGAGGTCATATACAGGAATGAGTGACAGTTTCTACCCTTGAAAACTTCCTTAAGGAATCCCCAACTCAGAAGGAACTGATATGCTCCTCTTTTGTGGAGACAGTAAAACATTCCTTTGCCCTGACGTCCCCTAAAGATTTCTCTTTACCCTTCCCACAGACTGATTCAATATGCCAGGTTAATGTTGACTTGGGAGAGAAACTAGACTTATGATTATGTTGTTATTAGGAACTCACTGCCATTTCAGATCAGCCTCTTCTCTGCATTTTATAACCCTAGAGAGCTACCTAGAGGATTTAGTCAAGTGAATTGTCCAAGGTCTCAAAGTTGGGATTTAGATGAGTAGAACTTGAACCTAGGTCTCCTTGTTTTTGAGTTTTCTAATCACTTTGCAGACGTTAAAGGGTGGGGGGGGGTTATTGGGGAAAAATGACTTGCCCATGGTCATACAGCTAGTAATTGTCTGAGTGCAAATTTGAACTCAAGACTACCTGACTCCAGAGTCAGTGCTCTCTCCACTGAACCATTGAGTTACCCATTTGCCAGACTTTTGGAAAGGAATGATTTCATTGTCTTTGGAAAACTCAAGAATCAGTTTTGTTTTAATACCATGAATAAGTAGCAATCCTTGCTTCAACATTCCATGAGAATATTGCCTCTTATTTTCCTTTTCTTGGTGGTACCTCTAATGCAACCCACCACAAAGACTCAATATTTTCATGGCTTTTCCCCCAAGTCCTCAATTAAAACCTCTTCTCAGTTTATTTGCTCATACTTAGGTAGTAGGTTTTTTTTTAATTAGGACCTATGTTTCCATCAATGTAGAAAGTCCTCTGATGAAGAAATGTCTTCTATCAATTCAAAACAGTAATTATTTACAATGTATACTGTTAGTTGACAAGAAGTTAAGATCAGTGTCAAAGACAGAACTTGAAGCTAGGTCTTCCTGACTCCCAGGCCAACCTTCTGTATCCAACAGCTTGCTACCTTTCAATGAAATAATGCCTTAATATTATGCATTTTTGTGAGAAAATAATAACTCCCTTCAAAAATATCCTGTCATTATGTTTGAAATGTTTTTAAAAATGTATAAAGGAAATAGTCTGACCCTCTTTAAGAAATACCTCTGATAAGGAGTAACATAACAGCTATAACAAGAGATAAGTCATAAAATGTGATTGGCATGTCCACTGTAAAGAGAAAATGTTGAGAAATATCTAATAATAAAAGTTGATTTGGAGATATTTGTTGTTGTTGTTCAGTCAAATCTGACTCTTCATGATCCTGTTTGGGGTTTTCTTGAAAGAGATACTGTAGTGGCATAGTGGATAAAGCACAGGCCTTGGACTCAGGAGTACCTGGGTTCAATCTGGTCTCAGACACTTACTAATTACCTAGCTGTGAGGCCTTGGGCAAGCCACTTAACCCCATTTGCCTTGCAAAAACCTAAAAAAAAAAAGAGATACTGGAGTGGTTTGCCATTCCTCAATAAATAATCACCTAGGAAACTAGATCCTGATTGAAAGAGTCATGGAGAAAACACATCATGTTTAGGCTCTGTGCTTTAGGCCCTAACCAAGAAAAGCAAAACAGTAAAGTTTTACAACTTGAGGGACTGAACAGAAGAACATTCCTTCCATTCTTTGCAAGATTCCTTGCACAGAAAGGCCAGGAGAGGAACCTCTTTTGATGGACCAGATTCCTCCAGTGATAATTTAAAAAGTGATAAGGAACAATGACAGAAAAATGGTGATAACCATCAAGAAAGATAAGAATTTTAAAGATAGCTATAGTGGGGTCTTTTTTCCAGTTAAGAGTTGTCTGAGAGAAAGGATAAACAGAATTTAAGTAAGAATGAATGCCATTAAGAGGATATGCAGTGGCTATTTCTTTTAAGTAAGTGTTCTTTCAAAGACCTTTGTTCAAGGCTAACTGTGTGACCATGGGCAACTCACAACCCTTCAGTTCTCTAAGCAATTCTCTTTCAGAGAAGATGCTTACCTCTAGAACCAGTTTCTTCATTGAAAGTTCCCTCTATCAATGAAATTGCAGGCCCAGTTCTTATTCTCTATCTCGGTTTAGCTATCTCTTTGCTTAACTTGTGTCCATAGCAGTTAATAAGTCCATAATATTTGAAATTAATTATTTTAAGATAGAGAAGTGGTTCTCAATGTTTTTGTTCCATGAATAAACTTTTTTCCGCTTTCAATGACATTAAAAAAAGTATTGTAAACTCCAAGGTAATTACAATATACTGCTTACAATTCTGCCATTATTTGCTGCTTAAAGGTATCATTAAAAACTTTTAGTAAAAATCCCTTGTACCTTCTTTTCCCTCTCACTGCTAAAATGTGTGCAAATTGCTAAAGGAGAACCATTGTTATAGAGGCATATTCTTGTAGACAAAGAAGTATTTGATTGTGCTAAATATTTTCCCTCTCAAATGATCACAACTGAAGAAAGAGTATTAACATAATTCTCTTTGATTCTCCACTGATAACCACCACCTTTGACTTCTATCAGATTTGTAGCATGATATCTATAAGGAGATAACAAGGCATTGGGGGTAAACTTTTTTAATTTTATTTTTAACTTATAGAATAAAAACAATTCCCTAACAGTAAAAAAGATGATCATACATGAAATTACAAATCTACTAGGCACAACTTGCTATTCCTTTCCAATTTACAACAACATTTTTGAAGCTTGAACTCAAATCAGGCAGCTAGGTGGTAAATAGAGCACTGGCCTTGGAATCAAGAGAACAGGAGCTCAAATCCAGCTTTGGATTTGGATTACTAGCTGTGTGACCCTGGGCAAGTCACTTAATACTGGTTGCCTCACATCCAGGACTATCTCCAGTTGTCCTGATTCATATCTGACCACTGGACCCAGATGGCCCTGGAGGAGAAAGTGAGACTGGTGACTTGGCACAGCACCCCCCTCACTCAAATCTGGTTCATATGTTTGTGATGGCATCACCTCCCTGATATCATGGTCTTCTTTGAGAACAGAGGATAAACATCATCACAACAAACTTATCAGATAATTTTTTCTTTTTTTCTATTGTCCTCCTGCCCTAGATCATTTGAAACAAATAAATATGTAGATATATGTAAAATTATTTTATAAATGCTTCTATTTGTCAGTTATTTCTCTTACAGCAGATAATGGGTTTCTTTGTGTGTCCTTTATAGCTAATTTCTGTGCTTAGAATAGACAAAATAACTGATTCCCTCAAAGTCATTCCTTTTTTCTGCTTAATATTTTATTTTATTAAAAATTTTTACCCAATCTACATGCAAAAGCAAATTTCAACATTTGATTCCAAAACCTTAAGTTTCAAATTCTCTCCCTTCCTCCCAACCCCCTCCCCACAATGAGAAAGCAAGTTACTTGGTGTAGGTTAAAAATGTGTAGCCATGAAACACATTACTACAATAGTCATGTTGTAAATGTAAACAGAATCTCCCCCCAACAAAGAAAGAGAACCCTCAAGAAAAGCAAAGCGAGGGGAAAAAAGTGTTCTTCAGTCTGTATTTAGGCACCATCAGCTCTTTCTTTAGGTTACATAGCATTCTTTATCACAAGTTCGTTAGAGATATTATTTCATTATTTTTTCCCACTGTTGCTATTGCTAGCTGTATTTGCCTCCATCCTATTTCCCTTCAGCCCTCATTTATTCTATTCTTAATCTCCTTTCATCTTGTTCCTCCTCAAAAGTGTGTTGCATCTGACTACCCACTCCCACAATCTTCCCTCTCTTCTATCACTTACACCCCCTCCCCTCCCCTATCCCTTTTCTACCATCCCTTTTCTCTCCCATTTTACTCTAGGGTAAGGTAGATTTCTATTCTCAATTAAATGTGTATGTTAATACCTCTCTGAGCCACTTCTGGTCAGAGTAAAGGTTCACTAACTCCACCTCACCTCTCACCTCTTCCACTCACTACAAAAGGTTTTCCTTGCCTATTTTATGTGAAATAATTGACCCCATTCTATGCATCCTTTCCCTATCTCCCAGTACATTCCTTTCTCACCCATTAATTCTATGTTTTTAATATATTATACTTTAAAATTCAACTCCCTCCTGCCTTGTGTATATGTGTGTGTGTGTATACTCCTTTTAACTGCCCTAATAAATGAAAAATTGCATATGAGTTATCAGTATCATCTTCCCATGTAGGAATATACACAGTTTAAATCATTAAATCACTCCTAATATGTCTTTCCCATCTACCCTCTCTATGCTTCATCTGAGTCCTGTATTTGAAAATCAAACTTCTGTTCAGCTTAGGTCATTTCATCAGAAAACTTTGAAAGTATCCTATTTCATTGAATATCCATCTTTTTCTGCTGAAAGAGTATGTTGGTTTTGCTGGGTGGTTTATTTTTGGTTATAATTCAAACATTTTTGCCTTCTAGAATATCATATTGCAAGTCCTACAAACCCTAAATGTAGAAGCTGCTAAATTTTGTGTTATCCTGGCTGTGGTTCCATGATATTTAAACTTTCTGGCTTCTTTGTAATAGTTTCTTCTTGCCTAGGTAGTTCTGAAATTTGGCTATAATATTCTTGTCAGTTTTCATTTTGAGTTCTCTTTCAAGAGGTGCTTAGTAGATTCTTTCAATTTCTATTTTTACCCTCTGCTTCTAGGATATCAGGGCAATTTTCCTGGAGAATTTCTTGAAAAATGAAGTCAAGAAGCAATCCATAGTCATATGAAAAATTGCTCTAAATCACTAATTATTAAAGAAATGCAAATTAAAACATCTCTGAAGTACTAACTCACACCTCTCAGACTGGCCAATATGACCAGAAAGGACAATGATTAATGTTGGAAGGGATGTGGGAAGTCTGGGACACTAATACATTGTTGGTGGAGCTATGAACTCATCCAAGTTTTCTGGAGAGCAGTTTGGAACCGTGCCCAAAGGGCAATAAAAATGTGCATACTATTTGATCCAACAATACCACTACTGGGTCTATACCCTGAAGAGATTATGATAAAGGGTAAAAACATCACCCATACAAAAATATTCACGGCAGCTCTGTTTATGAGCTATGTTTATTATGGCAAAGAATTGGAAATTGAGTGAATGTCCATCAATTGGGGAATGGGTTAATAAACTGTGGTATATGTATGTGATAGAATGCTATTGTTCAATTAGAAACCAGGAGGGAAGCCTGGAAAGATTTGCATGAACTGATGCTGAATGAAATGAGCAGAACCAGAAGAACATGGTACACCTAACAGCAACATGGGAGTGATGATCAACCTTAATGAACTTGCTCATACCAACAGGCACAATCTTGGGATGTCTGCAATGGAGAATGCAGTCTGTATCCTGAGAAAGAATTGTGGTGATTAAACAAAGACCAAAGACTATTACCTTTAATTTAAAAAAAATTATCTTATTATATAATTCTGCTATAACTCATAATTTACATTTCTTCCTTAAGGATATGATTACTCTCTCATCACATTCAACTTAGGTCAGTGCTTACTATGGGAATGATGTAAAGACTAAAAACTGCCTTCTGTGGGGGGTGGGGGAGGGAAGAAAGATTAGGGGTAAAATTGTAAAATTCAAAATAAATAAAATCTTTCAAAAAACCATGAATTACAACTATATAAAAAGAAAAATGAAGTCGAGGATAATCTTTTGGTTATGACTTTCAGGTAGTCTAATAATTTTTAAATTATCTCTTCTGGATCTGTTTTCCAGGTCAGCTGTTTTTTTTTCAGTTAGATATTTCACATTATTATCTAGTTTTTCACTCTCTTGGTTTTGTTTTATTGTTTCTTGATTTCTCACAAAATGATCAAAGTTCATTAGCTCCAATCTACATTGGAAGGAATTCTTTTCTACAGAGAGAGCTTTTCTCCTTTTCCATCTGACCAATTCTGCTTTTTAAGGCATTCTCCTCCTCATTGGCCTTTTGGGCTGCTTTTTCCATTTGACCCAAACTGACTTTTAAGATGATGTTTCTTTTTTGTATTTCCTTCACCAAGCTGTTGACTTGTTTTCATGATTTTCCATCGTTCTCATTTCTCTTTCCAATTTTTCCTCTACCCCCCTTACTTGATTTTCAAAATCTTTTTTGAGCTCCTCCATAGCCTGAGACCAATTCATATTTTTGTTGGAGGCTTTGGATATAGAAGTTTTGACTTTGTTATGTTCTGAGTGTGTATTTTGAATCTCCATAGTACCAAAGTAATTGTCTGTGGTCAGATTTTTTTTCTTCTGTTGTTTGCTCTTTCCCCGGCTTATGATTTGATTTTAACTCTTTGTTAATATAGACTCTGGTGGAAGACACACTGTCCCAAGCTTTTGAGGGATTTTGCAGCTGTTTTCAGGGATACCCCCAGGACCTCAATTCCTCCAAGGTCTTACGAGAGGCTCTGATTGCTCTCTTGCTTGTGCTCTGGTCTGTGGATGAACATAAGCACTCTCCTCTGCCCTGAAACTTTGAGGAGGGCCCCTGCACCACTATGGCAATAAGTTTCCTTTTCTTGGGACTGCAGCCCAGACTGCAACCTGGATCTGAGTATAGGCAAGGTCACAGAGTCCTGCTCCAGGGATAGCAGAGAGAGACCTCTACAATCTCCCCTAATCCCCTAACCATCCATGGACTGAGTGCTCTGGAAGTAGCTGCTGGGTGACTCCCTTCCAGGTGGCTCCTCAAACCGCCTTCTGATTCAGGGGCTAGGGCTGCACCAATGCTTATGCTAGACTGGACTCTGCACTCACTCTGGAACAGCAGTGTTTTCCTACTGCCAAGGTAGTTAATCATACAAAACAGGTTAAGAACTCTGGAGTAATTCAAATGAAGTACTCCTATCTCAGCTCCTGGGAAAGGACCCAAGCATTGCTGTGACATTATAAAGTATAAAATTCTAAATTCCATTTTGTTGATTGCAGGTGGAGACATTAGAAAAATCAAAACAATGAAAGAAATTCCTTTGTTCAGTCCCCTCTTGCCCTGACTATTTTGTCAAGTTATTATATAAACACAGAGACAATTATTCTGCAGGTAATCCCCAATGTGTTTCTCAGTTCTAACCTTCTAAGATCTGGAATAATTTAAAACTTTTTTACATTCTAGAATATGAAATTTCATTATTATCTTGAATGATAACACACATATCTAGTATCTAGTATCTAAATCCATACCCAAATAAAATACCTTCAGACCTAAAGATGCATTACATTGTAATTCAAGGAAACTTCATTCCTAAGTGAAGTCCATCTATTAGCAAAATATAGGATGATCAGCATTGATTCTCTCTCTAACTTCTTTATTAAAATCTTTTGCGACAGATTTCAAATTATTTTATTTGGAAAACAAACTAGAGAAAGGGTGCTAGATTTGAAGATTTTTAAATGTTAAATGTTTAGTTAAAATGTTTAAAATAGCAATTCATATCTTAGTTTTGACCCCTTCTAATTTTATGGTCTTATATCAAGCATTAATCTATAACTTGAAATAATAATACTTGGTTGTTGTACTTAAAGTCCTTTGCAAAGACCTGAAAACATGATATGTTAGTTATTATTGTTGTTTTCTCAGCACAGCAGTTCTCCCTCTCATTTGTAACATCAACATGCCAAACTTCTATCAAGAGACAGATTAAATTATCCTGTGATAACAAGCCTTTGTACATATCTGTTATGCACAAGATAGTTACTCAGGATGGGATGTATTCAACAAACCTTCCGGACATTTATTAAGTCACAGCATGCTATAGTAGTGCTAGATAGGATGTACAGACATTAGAAAAGGTACAAACTGATGATCAACCTTGACAGACTCAGATACTCTCAGCAATTCAGTAATCAAGGACAATACTAAAACACTTGTGATGGAAAATGCCATCTACATCCAGAGAAAAAATTAGTAGTTTTAATATAGACCAAAGCATCCTATTTTCACTTTTTAAAACTTGATTTATGTTTTTTCCTATTTTCTCTTTAGTTTGATTCTTCTTTCACAACAAGACTAATATGGAAATATGTTAAACACGATTGTACATACATATATATATAAATATAACTTATATCATATTATTCACTGTCATAGGGAGGGTGGAGGGAAAAATGTGGAACTCCAAAGCTTAGAAAAAAGATAAATGTTGAAACTATTTTTACATGTAATTGGAAAAAATAATATAATATTCAAAAAAAAGAAGATGACATAAAGTTTAAGGAGAAGCTATTAGTTTCTTATGGACCTTATAGTTTAATAGGAAAATATATAAATGTGTACAGAAAGATAGAGACAGTAACAAATAAAAGAGCCTGAATGGTACCTACCTAAGTCAAGTGTCATAGGGACCCCAAAAGTGAAGGTCATTACCTACTTCTGGAAGACAGGGAAAGTTTCATGGAGAAGGGAGTATTTTACCTGTTTCTCAAATGGTGGCTAGGAGTTCAACAAGCGGAAGGAAAATATGGTATTCAAGGATAGAGAAGAACATAAACAAAGGTGTAGAGTCAGAGAAGAACATGGCATGGACAGGAGCTGCCAAGTAGTTCCTTTTTTATAATAAAGCAAATATTGCATATAGTATAATGCAGGAAGAATATGAGACTGGAGGAGTGGGTGTAGCCTTTTTTTTTAGAGGATTTTCCATGCCATGATAAGGGGAATTAAAACATAATTCAGTAGGCAGTAGCAAACTATTGAAGAATTCTGAGCAAAATAACACCATGAAACAATCTATATAAAAATGAAGATTTATCTTAGCTACAGTCTGAAGAATGGAATAGATGAGAAAGGAGGTAGGAAAACCTCTTAGAAGGATAGTTGTAATACTCCAGCCAGGTGTGAATAAGGACCTATGTTGAGATGGTGATAGAAGAGAAAAAAAAAAGAATGATGTTAAATGGGTGACTAGGTGGCACAGTGAATAGAACACCGACCCTGGAGTTAGGAGGACTGAGTTCATATTAGGCCTCAGACACTTAATAATTGCCTAGCTGTGTGACCTTTGGGCAAGTCACTGAACCCCCTTGCCTTAAATAAATACTATTTACATATATAAAGATACTGCAAATTGGCAAAAAATTGAGTTAGGAGTGGGAGAGTGAGGGAAAGGGAAGAGTAAAAAGAGAACATCAATGTTTTGAACTTGAGAAATTGTGGCTCTACTTATAAAATTAATGAGTGAAAGTTCTGAGTTTAAAAAAAATCAACTGAGGAGAAGATAAGTGAATTCTGAGGAGTTGGTGGGTCATGTTTTGAAGGCATCTGGAGATACAGCTCTGGAGGGTCAGAGACTAGGCAGAGTTAGAGAATGCAAATGTGGAATTGTCTGAATAGAAGTGATTGTGAATAAATGAGAGAAGAGGTGGGGGGGATTTTTAGAGAATTTTTAGAGAACACTGAAAAGATATGGGGATTTAACTCGGGGAACATTCATTTCAAGGAGTCTGAAAAAAAGAACCTCTAAAGTAGATGAAGGAGAAATGTTTAAAAGATGGAAAAATTGAGGAAACAGGAAACACTGGGGTCTTAGGAGCTCCTGAAGCCTCCCTGCCCACCTCTACCCTGCCCAACCTCATCTAAGGGCCTTAGATCTTATTGTACTTAAAACTGACATCAATGAGCCTCCAAAACAATCACCTCTTAATTTAATGTCTTTCTATCTGCTGGTTCTTTTCTATAGCCTTCAAACATATCTTGATCTCCCCTCTGCTTAATAATCTTCTTGACCCTTTAATCTCCTCAAAGTATCATCCTTTACATCTGCTCTTTTTCTCAACTGAACTTCTAAAAAAGCTTCTAAATTTACTGCCTCCACTTCCTTTCCTTTCATATATACCTCAGCCTTTTGTAATCTGACTTCCAACTTCATCACTCAACTGAAATTGCTCTGCTCAAAGTTTTCATCAGTCAGTAAATTATTAATCCAATTATCTCATAACAGTGCTTATCCTCCTTGCCCTCTCTGCTGCATTTGACACTATTAACCACCTTCCACTCCCTGGTTATTCTTCTATCTGGGTTTTTGTTATAGTAATCTTTCCTGGTTCTCCTCTTCCCTGACTACTTCTTCTTAGTTTCCATTGCTGGTTAATCATATAAATCATCCTCTCCAAAGGATACTCCATAAGGCCCTGTTCTGAACTCACTCTCTTCGTTTTCTACATTCTTTCAGTGACCTTATCCCCTCCTCTGGGTTTAATTGTTATCTTTATACAGACAACTTCAGCCTCTGTACTACCTAGCTGCCCCTTCTAATTTCAACATCAGCTCATTATTCACTGCATTGTTATGCTTCTTTGAAGAGTTTTTCCAGTAGAAAGAACAACAGATTATGTAGCCAGGGTATCTGAGTCTTATTTTGTCTCTGCCTCAGTTTACCCATATGTAAAAAAACAAAAATACTTTATCTACCTGACAAAGTTAGGATGGAAATGAGCTAAAACAATCTATCAACAAATCTTAAGTACCACAAGGACAAATAGCCCTTACCTTCAAGAAGCTTTTAGCAAACTTTACAATGTATCTCCAGGGCTTTATAAACTATAAAGTAATATATAAATATGAACTTAATATCTTCTATCCAACTTGATAGTGGGCATCATCTGGACACAGATAATAACTTCAATGGGTTGATTGGGCTTGGAAAAGGCAAGATTATTCAGAGATCTGGACACTTAAAGGGGACATTGTCTGTTCATAAACATAAGAACAACCAGAGTAGTAGTGTCATATGAGGGGTTAAATAGTATAAAATGGTTGACTTAAACTGTAATTTTCCTGCCATTGATTAAAAGCATCCTATCTACAAGGCATTATGGAAGGCTCTGTGGAAAAAGAAATCATCACCATCATCTTGGTCCTCAAAAAAATATAAATCCTACTGGAGGGATCCAAATAAGCATAATACAAGGTAGGGAGTCATATGGATGGAGTGCTCTAGAAAATCTTTCAGAAAGGAGAATTTATTGAGGGAAATGGGGAGATGGCGAGAGTAAGAAGCAACCAATGATCAACAGGTATTTAAGTACCTTTTTATATGGCAGACACTATGCTAGGCCCTGGTATTCCAAGATTAATACAATATATTTCCTGACCTAAGGTAGCTTATTCAATAGAATATTGAAGGAGACATCATGTTTTAGTATAACAAAATCAATATATGCAAATTTTATTGGAGAGGGCACAGGCATCTGAGGGAGTCAGGATTAGGATTCATGGAGATGTTACTTGCACTGAGTTTTGTAAGAAACATTTTTTTTTTGTTTTTTGACTTTTTACTTTATTTTCTTTATGGAGTAAAAGAAGCATTTCTATAACATAATTTTTAAAAATCATTGCACCTGAAACTATAATTATATGTATAACTTGCTTTTCCTTTTAAATATACAACAAAGTTATCATGTAAATTTCTTTTTTTTCTTCTTTCTTCTCCTTGTCCCCACCCTAGAGATAACCACCATTTAGAAGAATACTGAAAATACTTATCAGATTTATGGACAGGCAAAAAATGTATGTATGTATGAATAAATAAAAGAGAATAAAATTAGTGTAAAATTACATCATATTTAAAATTTAATACATCATATTACAAATGTACTATAAAATTTAATATATTACAAAAAATCAAAATAAAATTCAACATAAAATACATTAAATTTAAAAGATTTTGTACAAAAAAAACAAGATATGAAGGAAAGCAGAAAATGGGAAGGGGTGATTTTTAAAATATAAACTTTTTCTCAGATAAAGGTCTCATATCAAAACAAGTGATTCTTATGGGCATAAGTGAGATGGGAGTACATTCCAGGCAAAGGAGCTTTCAAATGCAAAGACAAAGAACCTAAAGATGGATTGTCTTGTGTTGGGATCACCAAGAGAACAATCTGATAGGACCATAGCAAGGTAGAAATGGGGAAAATGTGCAAAGTTTAAAAGGTAGATTGGGACCATGTAGGAACTTACATTTGATCCTCAAGGAAATAGCCAATGGAGAAGGGGAGTGACATGTTTGCATATTCTTTAGGAAAACTGGGTGGAAGATACATTGAAAAAGAGAAAAATTTGAGGTGAGAAAACTGAAAAAAAAGTAATGAATGCAAGAAAAAAGTAATGAGGACATGAATTAGGATAGTATCCTTCCAAGTGAGATATTGTAGAGCAAAAAACAAGATTAGGCATGTAAGTTAATGTGGAATAGGAATTAAGGATAACATCAAAGTCGTATAGCTGGATGATTAGAAGAATGGTGTTGTCCTCAGCATAAATAGGAAGTTTAGCAAGGTGATGGGTTTCCAGAGAAACATTATGGGTTCACTTTTGGTTGATGTTGCATCTAAGGAACTCTTAGGACATCTAGTTTGAAATACCAATAAGAAGTCGGATCAGAGAAGACCCAATGAAAGAAATCTTACTTGGGCTGAGCCTTGAGGCAAGATCAGGATTCTAAAAGGTAGAGATAAAGATGATGTGAATTAAGAATGGGAAATGCTCAAAGACCTATGGATTTCAAGGAAGAGCTAGTAGTCCAGTTTAATTGGAACATAGCACAAAAGTAAAGAAAATGAAATAAAGTTTGGACCCCCAAATTGATTGGTGTCACATTTTAGTGGACCTTAAATAGGAAACATTTTAGTGACAAAAAAACTGTAATATGCAAATACAACACAATGTAAATTTTTTTCTTTTTCTGTAGAACAAATCTGATAGAACTGAAGCAATTACTGATTAAGGGTTTGCAAAGGTCAGTGTTAACAATGGGTGGAAGAACACTGAAACAGGTTCCAAATCTTTGTCTGTACCTGGATTGCAAAAGAGATCATATTTAAGTTTATGATACATGTTGTAATCAATGCTGGGATACATTTGTCAAGCCAACTTATCTTCTAAGAAGTTCAAGTTGTTATATGTAGGAGGAACCATTGTGGGTCAATCAATCAATTAATTAATCAGCAAGCCTTGCCTACTATGTCCAAGACACTATAGACAACAACAAAAATAAATCTAGTCCTGCCCACCAGGAGTTTATATTTCATCAGAAGAAAGCAATATATACCCATAAAAGAAAATAAATACTACTAGTAATTTGAGGCACAAAGCAGTAGCAGCTGAGGGAATTAGAAAAGGCTTTATTTGGTAGGTGGCATTTGACTCAGTTTAAAGGAAGCTAAAAATTCTAAATAGTATGGGAGAGATGACATAGAACTCAGGATGGGTAAAGGCACTAAAAGAGAAGTCAGAATATCCTCTGTGAAGAGAAGAAAACAGACTACAGTTATCCCTTCCACATAATGGGACTTGATATCCTCTTGATTTGAAAAACCCATGTAAAATTTTTTGGCTTTCCCTTTGTCCCAGAGAAGTCTTTTTTTCTTTTTATTTTATGAGGTATTTAGAATATGTTATTGTATTGATCATATACTACATATATATATATATATATATACTATATATAATACATATACTATCAAAACTATACAAATACATATATGAATATATTTCTGAGTTTCTAAACCTTTTCTGTGTCATCAGCAACTCCCTCAAAACTCCCAAAATATTCCCATTTATTTTCTTGTGTCAATCCATGATATATCAAAACCATGATGGAAAAGTCATGATATAGAAGGGATAGCTGTAGTTGACTGGAATGTAGAGTACATGAAAGGAAAATATGGAATAACCCTGAAAAGTTATTTGAAAACATGTGAAGTGCTTCAAGAGCCAGAGGAGTTTGAGTTTCATTCAGCCTGGACGAAACAGAGAGCCACAGAAGCCTTTTGAGCAAAGGTCAAACATGGTCAAATTTGTGCTTTATGAATTTAATTTTGGTTGCTAGTGAAACAGAGATTGGAAAGTGCTGTTCTGGATTTCTTCCATGAGGCCTGGGTGACTGACTAAGGGAAAACTCTCAAGAGCTCTTAGAGCATTTGTATTTCCCTGAATAATTATATGTGGACTGACTGTTGGATTCTTTTCTCTCAGAAAGGAGGTCCCATAGTGGAAACATCATCCTGTTAGAAGCCAGTCAGTTGCCATTGAGTTTTCTTTTTCAGACCTCTAATCTAATCTAATCTTGTGTGATGTGCACACAAATGAAGATTCTAGCTATTTTTCATTGGCACCATAATGAAAATGGGAATAGCAAATGGCTTTGATTATAGGAATTAGATAGTTTATTGAGATTGACAGAAATCTTTATAAGTATTTTACAGCTCTGAAATCATGTTTTAGCAAATTACAAAAAATACACTTGTTCTCTCTTTTTTTCCTTTCTCTAAGGATGAAAGTAGATCAGCTTCAAAAATAAATTGTAAAAATTCCCTAATTCACCAATATTAATGAGTCTTTTGCTTTGAATAAAAATGCAGTCAAAAGGATCCTTGACCCTCTAAGGATGTCATCCCCAGTTTAAAGAAAAAGTAGAGTTTGAATAAGTAATGTCCAATAAGCTGGAGCAATGAGAAATTTTGTTAATTTGGGTCCTGTTTAGCATTGTATTGTCAACAGTAATCTTTTTTATTAAGAATATTTGCCATCATTAAATTTATTATGCCCATCAGTAAATGAAAGATATCTGATTTTTCACGATTATATTTGAATTTAAATGCATCAGATCATCCACCTAGACCAGGAATAACTTTTAATTCTTAAAAAATCAATATGTGAAATTTTACTTAAGTGATGTTTTCTGAAATAGTACACTGATGCTGATCTTCTTTCTTATTGTGAATATAATTAGTTTCTCTATTGACTTTTTACTAAATTAAACTTCTTATATATTAAGACACATTGGACTCAAAGATGTAGAGATGCTTTCTTGTTTTTAAGGATCCTGTTTATTTCTTTTTTTAGCTTCACTTTATAAATGCATTTTATAGCTTAGGAAAAAAAAATGTTTTCTTTACCATGTTATCGTTATAGTATAAATTCTGCTTCACAAGTCTTCCCAGGTTTCTCTAAAACCATCACTTTCATCATTTCTTATATCACAATAATACTCCACCATATTTATAAGCCATCATCTGTTCAGCTATTCACTAGCTTAATGGGTATCCCCCCTTAGTTTCCAATTCATTTTTCCCTATAAAAAGAATTGCAATAGACAGATAGATAGATAGTGTGTGTGTGTGTTTGTGTGTGTGTATGAGACAGATAATACATATTGACAATGAGTTGTTCCCAAAATAAAACAAAAAGAGAATGTATAAATGGTCAATCAAGCAGGTTCTTTTACTTTTGGATACTGCAAAAAGCCCCTTTAATGTTTCCAAATTATTCCAGAAACGAAAGATATATTTTAATATCAATCTTCAAGTGGTGTTTTCATATGACTAAAGAGATATGGAATAGCAATAACAATAATAACATGCATATCACTTACTATGAAACAAATACTCTGCTAAACATTTTTACAAATATTTTCTTATTTAATATTCCCAAACAACTCTTGCAGGTGGATGCTATTATGATCATCATTTTAGAGATGAAAAAATTGAATAAAATAGGTTAAGTAACTTTCCCAAAGTTACACAGCTACTAAGTGTCAGAGGCCCCATTTGCACTCAGGGCTTACTTGCTATTCACCACCGATACAACACAACAATTTCTTAAGAACTGAAAAAATAGGAACCAGAAAACAAGCAGAGATGCTTTACGGGTTTGAGTAGATTGAGTAAAACAAATGAAGAACTTTGAAAAAACACTAACACTAATAATGATAATGATGATGATGATGATGATGATGATAATAATGGGTTTGAGTAGATTATGACAAATGAATAACTTTGAAGAAAGTTCTACTACTACTATTACTAATAATAATAATAATAACAACTTTTATGTGTTACTTATGTACTAGCACCATTTTAAGCCCTTTAAAAATATTTTCTCATTTAATCCTCCTAACATCCTGTGAGTTAGTGAGTTAGTTGTTATTCCAAATTACAGAAAAGGAAATAGGTTGAAAGATGAAATGACTTGGGGTGGCTAGGTGGTGTAGTGGATAAAGCACCGGCCTTGGAGTCAGGAGTACCTGGGTTCAAATCTGGTCTCAGACACTCAGACACCTAGCTGTGTGGCCTTGGGCAAGCCACTTAACCCCATTTGCCTTGCAAAAAAAAATATGAAATGACTTCCCTAAAGTCAAATAACTGGTAATCTGTGGCCACATTTAAACTCACATTTAAACTCCAAGCAAGATGCTTTCTATATCATGATAATATGTAATGGAAAAAGGAGACAGGTTAACCTATGAGCATGGTGAAGGAAAACCTGTAGACTCCCAGTGATATCCTCAAAGGGGTCCACCAGTACCCTCAAAATGTCAAGAGAAAATGAGACCTCACACTGCTGATGGGAAACATGGGAAAGAGTTGCTCACATTTAATTCAGTATTGTATTTGTTGGTGTCTATATCATGGGAAGGAATATCCAAAATGAGATCATCTCAGTATTTGAGTATATACATCTAACATTCTACCCAGCCTGTCAAAGTTGAAAGCTTCAAGGAAAAACCTGCAGCATTTGTTTACTAATCTCAAAGTACCCCTCAGTACCAGACCACTTTCATCATTGGTTCAATGGAAAATGGTCTTTGAGAGGCTTGATACTAAAGTTTTACCATCATCTCAGTAATATCCACTTATTTTTTTTCATCTTCCATATATGGGAGGTAGGCCCCCATAAACTTTCATATACTTTACCACTGGGTTGCTAAAACCAGAGGAAGGATAACACTTTGAGAATAGGGCTTGCTGTATTCTTTACATGGATATCCATTGTACCCTTCAGAGTATGGTGCCCATATGAGGCATTTGATACATACTTATTAAATCAATATATTGGTCAATAATGAAAATACCCTCTTACTGGTTAGCCTCCTTCCAACCTGGAAGCCCAACTTTGTCAATTTATTTAGCCTCACCTTCTAATTATCACTGTCAACTGCTCAGATGGAATAAAGTTTAAAAAGGAAAGAAAAACTTTCAAGTCCAGAATGTTCTCTGCTGCTTACACTGTAATTTTTCTCTTACTCACATCCTGTGCTACAGATTATTTCTATCCCTGGAATAAATACAATGTGTGCCTCAGTCTGTTCTCAGCTACCTGTCAGGGATGCTGGTAGTTATACTCACTAATACATCCCCATTGTCTTTAGATGACTATCTTCCAGGCCCTGTTCAAAGTAGCACCTTCTCTGTTAACTATCATCACCAAAGACACATTGGAATTTAGATTCTATCACTGACTAGTTTGTTGACATTGGCCATTAATTCACTTTTCTGAATCTGTTTCCTCATATCAAAATGGAGATTTGATGCATTCCTGCCAAACTCAAAAGTTTATTGTGAACCAAGTGTTTTACTAAAGCAAAAAAAAAATGTGTTATAGAAGTGTGAACCCTTATTATTTACTCCCTTACAAAATATTTCTCACTTCAAATGAAAGGAAGGAAAGGAAATATTTATTAGACCCCTGCTGTGATTCAGTCACTTCCCTTTAAAATATGATCCCCTTTTATCCTCACAACAACCCTGGGAGGTAGGTACTGTTATTATCTCCAATTTACAGTTAAAGAACCTGAGACAGACAGAAGTGAAATGATATGCCCAAAGCCATAGTCTTTATTCAATGTATCATCAATTGCCTTTATATGGAGTGATAAAACCTTCCTCTCCTTATGTTGTCAACTCCTGTCTTCAAAAAAAGGAGGATTTTTTTCCCATTTTTTTCTATAAAACAAAAAACTTATGGAATTCTTTAATGTTTTATTTCATTTTTAATTTATGGAGTAAAATAAGTATTTAGTATTTCCATATCCAAGTACAATGAAAAGATGATTATACATGAAACTGGAAAATCTACTAAGTAAAACTTGCTATTCCTTTCAAATATACAACAAAATTATCATGTAAATTTCTTTTTCCTCCAATTGGAATTTTAAAAACATGTTTTTTCTTTTATACAAATTTTCAGTGTTATCCTGAAAAATCTCATTTAGTGGATAGCTTCAGGTTTCTTAAGCTGGTTTACTATCCATGTTCACAATCTGTGTATTTTGTTCTTAACCCTCAAAAGGTTCTAAATGCGTTTAAGTTTCCTGAAGGTTCATCTACCATACAAGGAAGGAAAGGAGAAATAAGTGAATGTTATTGAGGTGACTAATACCAGGCTTCTCAGTGACATTTTTGATGGTGCCTGAAGTTAATGCACAAAATCCAGTTCTGAATTTAATTCATTGCAAGTTCATTTTCTCTCTGTGTGTGTCTCTCTGTCTCTGTGTCTCTCTGTCTCTCTGTCTCTCTGTCTCTGTGTCTCTCTCTCTCTCTCTCTCTCTCTCTCTCTCTCTCTCTCTCTCACATACACACAGAGAGGGAGAGAGAGAGATAAAAAATCTAATGCCTAGTTAATATTTTGCCTGAAAAACCTATATACAATAACTTCTGAACCATTAAGCTGTAAATGGATGGTTGCTTTTATTTTTTTTTCACTGCCTACTTAGAAACTTTTCATCTGACCCAGTTTGACCCAAGTCCATCTTCTAATATATTTTTAACTGTGTGACTCTGGATAAGTTGCATTTTCTTCATCCATAGAATGAGGATAATAAAAATTGCAGTATCTACCTTTTGGGAAGATTGTTATGGGGATATATCTCTTTGGAAACCTGAAAGTGCTATATAAATATGAATTTCATATATACATACCTACATATACAAATCCTGCCTCTCAAAATCTTTATAATTATCCAATTTGTACCCAGCTCTTTTTCCAACCACTCTATCACTATTCTCTTGCATTGTGTCTCATAGAATGCCTATTCAGCTGTGGACAAACTCACCTTTATTTTTAATCTCTTTATCTCCTCTTTCTTCAGTCTTACCACCTTAGCAGAAGGGGCAGCTTGGTGTCACTGTGGATAGATCACTGGCTTTGGAGTCAGGAGGATGGGAGTTCAAATTCAGCCTCAGACACTTGACACTTAACTAGTTGTGTGACCTTGGGCAAGTAACTTAAAACTTATTGTCTCGAATCCAGGGCCATCTACAGTTGTCCTGATTCATATATGGCCACTGGACCCAGATGGTTCTGGAGAAGAAAGTGAGGCTGATGAATTAGCACAGCATCCCCTCACTCAAATCTAATTCATATGTTTGTCATAGTATCACCTCCCTGAAGACATAGTCCTCTTCATGAATGAAGGACAAAAAAAAAATCATCACCTTAGCAGGCATTTGGATCCACCAGAAGATACAGAGTCTCTCATGGTGGTCACACCTTTCCCTCCATTTTCTCTCATTGTAAATGGAACAAAAGGAAACTTTCTTTCTCTCCAGTCTTTGTCAGTTCTAGATTATGTATCTACCACTTTTGTTTTATTTGACATTCACACCATCTATCATCAGCTCCTAATAATGCTGCTGTTTTATAATTTTGCCCGCTATCCCCATGCCTTATATTACCAGATGACTGCTGCACCTTGCTCACATTATTTGTCTTCATCCCATTCTGTCATGATCTTTTGTGACTTTGATATTTAAATTAATGAGCCATCACAACGTCCTCTTTTACCTCACTCTACATTAACCACACACATATCTGTGCAATCTTATCTTGGATTTCCTCATCACAAAACAATATCTACTTACAAGAGCTCTGATTTAGTATTATCCCCCTCTAAGACCACATCCTTCTCACTAAGTATTATTCTCTCCTCATCCATCTATCTTCACCATTCTATGACTTCTGGTCCAGTGTATCTACCATCACTTCAATTTTCCTCTTTATATTTCTCCTTTCCCTCTCTACTTTCACCTTCACCACTGTAGTGTTTGCTTCATTTCCATGAGTAATGCTATATTCAGTGTTACTTGAAGATCTCCTCTGCACTCACCTAGTTCATTCCCTCTGGAGTTTTCATGTAATCTTTGAACTCATTCCATTCTTTCCTTCTCCACCCCATTGTTGTTCTACTCAGCTTTATGTTCATTATATATGATTTCACATCTACTCTTCTTTTCCATTAGTCTTTAAAACAAATTAAGGTCCCTCTCACATTCAAAAGCTGACCCCTTTTATTTGTATTTATAGGCCTTTCATTCATTTTTTTTCATTTATTTATTCATTCATTTCATTCCTGTCCTTCCTGGAAAAGCTTCCTCTTAACTATTTCCTTTTCCACAGAATTGCTGTATTTTTGAGTTGGAAAGGACTATCTAGCTCAATTCATATCAAAAGGAATTCCCATCATACCTTTAACATGGTTATTTATCTAGCCTCTGCTCAAATATCTTCAAAGAATATTACCAGTACCTCTGAATGCAGATCATTTCACTTGGAACAAGTCAAATTGTCAGGAAGTTTTCCCTGCATCAAGCCTAAATTTCCCTTTTCAAAACTTCCATCCATTTCTACCTTGGAGGTTCAAAAGTTCTAACCCTCAATTTGGGGGCATTAGAATCGAGGACTTAATCATGTCCTTCTTTGCTACTTTACTCCAATCTGCAATCTTGGTCTGAGAAAGTATCCACTCTCCTGTCCCAATTCCAACTCCCAATGTCAGTCACTTTTCCCTTTTTTGGAGGGCAGAGCTATCTCTGTCTATATTATAGATCTTACCTTCCCAAAGATTTCCCTTCCCTGAGGCAGTAAAAGCTGTGTTCTCTTTTATCTTGCCTTTTTCTGGTCCACCTGAAGAGCCTTCTTCTAGCAGGATCTTTCCTAGTTGGAGAAGTCCTTAGTGTTAAAATTGCTTGTTCCCCTTGTAAACTATGGATCTCATGGCTCAGGGATCTCAGAACACCTGAATCTGATCCATACCATTTTCTCAGAATAACTTCTTCTCTAGAGTAAACTTGGTCTCTCTTTCTGAATTTGTGAAACTTTGAGTTTCACCCGAGCTCATTATTCATTGAGATAACCCTAGAGTCAAGAGAAAATCTATTGAATTTAGAGTCTCAAGACCTTAGTTACAATACCAACTCTGTTACTGACTATGTAAAGGAAATGAATAAAGGAAGTTTTAGATCAAATTAAGGGGTTTCCTAAACAACATGATATCACCATAGGATATAGTACATCATTAGTGTATGAGTAAAGTGAAGAAGTACGTTTGTCAACCTGAGAGAGATTATGGGGATTATGGGATGTTGGCCATTGAATGAAAATAACTAATAGAACAGAATTTCTAGATATTGGTTGACTTAATCACAACTTTACCCAACTTTTTCCTTTGGCATCTTCCCCAGTAGAGCAAGTGGTAAAAGAGTAGAGACTTGAGGAGTCCCCAACCAGAAACAGTAATGGTGATATAGGTGATTAACATTTTCCAAGGCAAAACGATTCTTGCATATAGTCTAAGGAGATAATTCAAGGACATTGCTTCTTAAAACCCAACTTTAATAGGGAGAGACAGAGACAGAGACAGAGAGAGACCGACAGACAGACGGGGGTGGGGGGGAATGATGGATCTTGCTCCTTGGTCCATATGATTCCTAGTCATGTTCTATTTAGGACACCAAGTCAAATATAAGAGTATGGAACAAGAAGCCTTCAAATTTTGAAGGTCAAGTAATTGATTAGAAAATCAAATCAGGAAATATTTATACAGATCCTTGGATAAAGATACCTGCTTTTTCTAAAATATCATTGCAGGACATTAGCTAAAGTTCCCAAAGCTAGTGGAGACTACCTGAGAAAAAGCAGCCAGTGGTATACATCATAGGCAGCTAGGTAACACAGAGAGTGAGTAGAGTCAAGAAGACCAGAGTTCAAATCTGGGCTCAGCCATGTGACCCTGGGTAAGTCATTTAAGCCTGTCTGCCTCAGTTTCTTCATCTATCAAATGGGAAACCTCTCCAGTTTCATTTCCAAGAAAATCCCAAATGCTGTCTTTGAGAGTCAGACATGACTGAAACAACTGAATAGCAATAAGAAGTATCAGAGAAGAAGAATCCACAGCTTAGCAACATTAGAGTCATGAGTTGCCCCTACTTGGTCAGGTCTTACCACACATGTTCCCTGAATATAAAATTCTCTCCCACATGTGCCTTGGCCAAAAATGTTTCTAGCATGTACACATGTATTTGTGACCACTAGGGTTGTCTATTCCCCTTACTGTTGCTGACTGTACTTTCAACAAAGTGCACTCTAAGGTTGATAGGGGAGACGTTTTGTAGCTGTTCTTATAATCGAGTTTTAGGAAACTATTGATTGACTTTAATCACAACCTTATTTTTGATTTAATTGTGTCTTCTGACTATTATGGAATGCATTTTAGCAGGGGCTCATGACTTTTAGGAGTGTGGAGGCAAAATACTCACCTTTAACCTGGAGTATTCCCCTCCAAAGGACCCATTGAGGGATGCCACTGGGGTTCTACATCTATTTTTGTGACCTTGGGCAAATAGCACCCTGGACCTCAGTTTTCTCATCTATCATTTGGTATGGTCAAATTAGATTAATTCTGTGATTGCTTTAAATTCAAATTCAAAAACATAGAAATGGCACCTGAGCCTACCATCATTAGCTATGCCCTCTAAGAAATGTTCAACTGGGTGTTTGTTGTTATTGTTGAGTCATTTTCAGTTGTGACCAACTCTTCATGACCTCATTTGGTGTTTTCTTGGCAAAAATAAAGTGGTTTTCCATTTCCTTCTCCAGTTCATTTCACAGAGGAGGAAACTGAGATATTTGAATTAAATAACTTGCCCAGGATCACATAGCTAGTAAGTGTCTGAGGACCAACCAAACATTCTATCTTCTACACCATCTAGCTGCTTTCAGATGGGTGTATAGTTATCTATATTCTGAGTTTCCAAAGAAAGGCAAAAGTTCAAATTAATTCATGACCCGTGTATGTGATATAATCAAGAAGAAAAATTCTTAATCTTAAGTTCTGGAACCAGTCATGATTGAAAAATAAACTTGGATATGAATATTTCACTTGAGCATTGTCAAACAATTCAACAGGGTGTAGGTGCATAGACGTATACATGTAGTAGGTGATGGAAAGTATAATTAACAGAGTTTCTAGCATTGTTGGTGTCAAAATTAAAAGTAGTTTAATGTAGGTGTATGGAATAAAGGAAGTGGCAGCTGCACCAGTCAGTCGAGTAACTAGAGTCTAAACTTAAAATAAGCTGCTTTTCTTGCAAATTGCTTTTACATATATATATATATTGCATTACTATAGTTCCTAATCTATCACCATGTCTCTGACCATATTTCTATTACCTGCACAATATGACATCTTATTCTATTAGAAGATAACTTCCTTGGAAATAGAGATTGTTTCCTTTATTGACATTATATCCCCCAACACTTGACTCAGTGCCTACCTCAGAAAAGGTACTTTAAAAGGGCTTATTGATTGATCGATTGATCATAAGACTTTCTACTCTTATTTGGCCATACTCCCTTCCACATTGATCTTCCATTGTTCAGAGCTAGGTTTGCCACCAATGCAATGTTCAAGTGGAAGAGCACCCAAAATGCTCATGCACTTGTGTTTTTATCTCCAGCCTTCATCCTACTCTTACTAACAGGGTACCACCTATTTTCCAGCCCAGTTGTCCAGTCTTTGCTATCTATGTTTTCATCAGATTCAAGTCAAATAATATATAGCCTTCAAGGAACCATTGCTTTCCTAATTTTTTGAATTTACCTATACTTCAATCTCCTTCATATCATCTTTGTTTGTGCATGCTTTATAAAACTCTTGGTGGTACAGAGGACAGGGTAACAGGCCTGAAGTCAGGAAAACCTGTGTTTGAATCCAGCCTCTGACACTAACTAGCTATGTGATCCTAAGCAACATCTTTAATCCTGTTTGCCTTGATTTCCTCATCTGTAAAATGAATTGGAGAAGGAATTGACAAACTACTCTAGTATCTTTGCCAAATAAACTCCCCCCCCCCAAAAAAAAGGAATGCAAAATATTGTACAGGACCAAAAATGACTAAACCATAAATTAAAAGTCTCTGAAGATCTTTATTCCAATTCACACTCATATTAATGAGTCAGGTCCCCCCAGAACAAGGTGACATAGCCCCCTCAGAGTTCTAGCAGCCCCCATGAGAGATCAGATTGATTCTTTCTGTTGCCATTAGCTTCAGTTCACATTCCAGCTGGCTTTTTCCATTATTAATTGTCAATAAGAATTATCTGCCTTATGTCATTAATATCATTCAAAGTAAACATTAACTTTAACTTTTTACTTTTTAACATTAGTGAGATCTAGTAAGATCATAATTATGAACATTTGCCCCCAAATTTGGAGATATACTCTCCCCAGGTCATTTTTCCCCCCACTCAAACTTAACACACTGCTCATAGGGTGCTCAACCTGGTGTCAGGAAGAGGTGAATTCAAATCAAGTTTTAATCACTAGCTGTGTGACCTTGGGTAAGTCACCTAAACCTGTTTGTCTCAGTTTCCTCATCTGTAAAATAAGCTGGAGAAGGCATGCTAGTCTACTCCAGTATCTTTGCCAAGAATACTCCAAATGGTTTACAAAGAGTCAGATGTAATTGAAAATGACAAAGCATCTCCCCCACAAAGTTCACTTCCCAATGCAAGGACCTGCATTTTGACTGCAGAGTAAATCTACAACTGGGCTGTGTCCCATAGATCCCTCCTTGAGACTGTACTCTTTTTTTTTTTAGATTTTTCAAGGCAATGGGGTTAAGTGGCTTGCCCAAGGCCACACAGCTAGGTAATTATTAAGTGTCTGAGGTCAGATTTGAACCCAGGTACTCCTGACTCCAAGGCCAGTACTCTATTTACTGAACCACCTAGCCACCCCCGGGGCTGTACTCTTGACCAAAACCTCTGGACCAGACTCTGATTCTCTAATCTCTCCTGGCTCACTGTCTTAATCTATAGAAGTTCGCAAGGTGTGGTCTACTGGGAAGTGCAAAAAAGATTAGAAAGAACAGAAATAGGAGCCACAAGCTTAGCCCTGAGCTCCTGGGCCATACAAAGGCCAGTGCCTAGGTGAAGAGGCAAAGGCTTGAGGCTGTTCCCTCAGTCAGAGACTCTAAAATAGCTTATTAAAGAAAAGAAAATGCCTTGGTCTGTTTGGTCTTGTTGAATGCATTCTCATATTTGACTCAGTAGTCATTCAGAAAGCTTCTATTCTTCATGTGGTAAGTAGACCAGTAACAATACCTGGGCTTCCTGGGAAGTTCACTTGAAGATTACCTTAGCAGAGCCCCCTGCACATGCTCACAAGAGACTGAGTTCATGGACCGGTTCCCCTACCCTGTCTTCCTCCAAGAGATCTGTGTACACAGCTTTACCCCCATTCAATTATAAATTCCTGAAAGTCTGCATGAAATATATTTTTTTAATCCCCAGTGTCTTACATATAGGAAATCCTTAATGATTTTTGTTTTAAATTGAGTTGACCTTAATGAATTTTTTTAAATTGAATTAAAGGAAGATAATTCAAATCAGGCAAAAACTTCTTTGTTATTGTGGCAGCTAGGTGGTAGAGTTATCAGAATGATGAACTTGAATTCAAGAAAACTTAAAAACATTCTGCCACAGACATTTACCAGCTGCTTTTAATCTCAGTTTTCTCACTTGTAAAAATGGAGATAAATACTAGGAACTCTCATGGGTTGTTGTGTAGATAAAAATGAAATAATATATGAAAAATGCTCTGGTACTCAATATATATATATATTATAAGTGTATCACATAATATACTTTTATATAAATGTTGTTGAGTCATTTCAGTCATATCTGATTCTTTATGATCTCATCTGGGGTTTTTTTTGCAGTAGTAGTTTAATGTAGTAGTTTACCATCTCTTTTTCCAATTCATTTTATAGATAAGGAAACTGAGGCAAACAGGGTGAATTGACTTGTCCCGGGTTACCCAGCTAATAAATGAGGTCAAATTTTTTTTAGTTTTTTTTTTTGCAAGGCAAACAGGGTTAAGTGGCTTGCCAAAGGCCACACAGCTAGGTCATTATTAAGTGTCTGAGACTGGATTTGAACCCAGGTACTCCTGACTCCAAGGCCGGTGCTTTATCCACTACGCCACCTAGCCGCCCCCTATGAGGTCAAATTTTAATTCACAAATAGGCATATTCTTGACTCCAGGCCCAGTACTCTATCTACTGTGCCACCCAAATGTCCCCTTTTATAAATGTATATAAATATAAACTATATTATTTTATTATATCATATATTTAATATATAAATATTAGCTATCATCATTGTTGTCAACTATCATTTATCATTGCAGTATATACTATGAATGATACAGGGAAAACAGAGCAAAAGGAAATTATCATAAAGTAATATTAATGATGAAATTGCTAGTACTCTTATTGTACAAATAAGTCATCATTCAATCTTCTTTCCATAGTCATAACTGCAAGACTAGCTTCTAACCTAGGCCTAAGTTAGAGGCTTTTCATTTTTGTAATCATCTAAATGGAACAGCTTTCAGAATTCTTTAAAAATTAATTTGAATTTTATGTCTGCTTGTCTAGTACTCCTCTGGACTAGGATTAATTCATACTGGGAGAATTCTGATGTTAAAAATGACCATTGTGGAATTGATTTCGATGTACCCTCTGGTGCTATCTAGCTGCTTTTATGTTGTGGGGATTTTAAATAAGATAAAGAATTGACACATACAGTTCTGGTTGCTCTTTCTAGGTAGAAGGATTAAATGACTGGAAAGTTTTCCTTAGATACTGCAGTTTAGAGTAAGATAAGAGCCTTAGACAAATATTTTGGGGTGGGAAACAGAAGTAAAGAGTTCTTTCTTTGAATTGTTCAATACTATGTGTTCTCACTTAATAGTTGATTGTTAGGGAATCAACCTAACAATTTTTCCTAAGTTCATGGATTGCCAAATGGTATCCAGTCTTTTCAAATGATAGTATGGAATTAATTTTTTAATTAAAAACAAATTTTAAAATAAATATTTGAAAAGTATCACCTGGTGGAGACAAAGGAGAAGAAAAATTATGAAATAACTAATTTGAGTTTCTATACCTAGTAATATTCAGCACCACTACCCTTGGGCCCTGATTTATTGTTTCCCAGAATTGGGAGTGGGGAGGAACAGAGTAAAGGATCAAGAAAACCTTCATATGATGCACTGTGTTCTGAATTCTATTTGCACTCCAAAATGATTGTTTAAGAGTATTAAAATCAGGGCAGCTAGGTGGCGTAGTGGATAAAGCACCGGCCTTGGAGTCAGGAGTACCTGGGTTCAAATCCAGTCTCAGACACTTAATAATGACCTAGCTGTGTGGTCTTGGGCAAGCCACTTAACCCCATTTGCCTTGCAAAAAAAGCCTAAAAAAAAGAGTATTAAAATCTGTTTCTAGTCTTCAATGTTTCTACTTTCCTACTAGCAAAACTTTTTTTTAACAGTTTCTAAATTCTTTCCTTTATTCCCAGATGGAGAGCTTTCTATATCCAGTGAAGATGGATCTTTGGAAAATGGTCAGTCTTTGAGCTCTAGCCAGCTTTCACTTCCTGCCCTATCAGAAATGGAACCAGTTCCAATGCCCAGGGATCCTTGCTCTTATGAGGTGCTCCAACCCTCAGACATCATGGATGGGACAGGTAATGCCTTCCTTGTCATGATCAGAACCAATCTGCAAAGGTAGTATTAAGGTCCTCAGTAGTATGGTACATGGGTTTTTTATCTTCTCTTGCTTCATGTTTCTTTCCATACTACTGGAGATGAAGATTGGGAAATGTTGCTGAGTCATGATCAATCAATCAATTAATATATTGGATCCCCAGAATTAATTTCTAGTGTTTCTAGTGGTATAGTTCTGAGTATTTCTGCTTAATAGATTTTTAATGCAATACTGTTTGGGGTTTGGGGGTCTCAGCTTTTAAATTATTTTCTCTTTAAGAATGAATTTCCTTTCATGATATTAGCATTTTTAAATGGGGTAATTTGTTTTCCTAATTATTTGAACTGTTATTTTGGAACAGATAGATTCTAGGTCTCTACTAATTTTGCTTCAACTACCTTCTACACTTGCCATGTTTTCCACCATTGAAAAGCACTCATTTCCCACCAAGTGGACCAAAAATAATGCCACATTGAGTTTCAGGATTTTAATTTGCTGATAATTTGAAATATGTCTCAGCCTTTCTTTTTAGCTTCAGTTTTATTCTGATGTTTGTTGGGATTCTAACATACATTTTAAAGGGTTTGGAGAATGTTGTTGAATGTCTAGAATATACCCAAGTATTCAGATATTTATTCTTGCACATGAAGAAATGTTTCCTGTTAGGGGGCCAGACCAAGTGGAAGGACCTCTTAGAGTATGTGATGCTTAAGTAAAGCATCTTTCTCTATATCATGTACTGAGCTTCAGGTAGTTTGGAAGCAAATACCACAAGAAGAGATAGAAGTGTGTCTTGAAAAATGAATTTCTATTGACTCATTTTTTATCATTATGACTCCCTATCCTATCTGCATGACCAGAATTCATGATGATAATAACGTCTAAACTACCTTGGTTTGAAGGGAGGAAAAGGGGAGTAAGAGGTCATTTCTAAGACTTCATGTTGTGACTGAGTGATAAAAAGTTGAAGGAATGCTGCAGTGCAACTTGTATAATTCCAAAGAAGACTTAAGATCACTCTACAATTTCTGGTCTGGAGGTTTTGTCTCATCCAGGTTTCATGGCAGATAGTTATTCAAATTCAAGCCCATCGATAAGACAATAAGCAGGTAGCATGTTGTTCTCCCTGAGAAACTAAGTTTACTTAGTGACTGACATTCAGCCATCATGGTATGTGGCCCTAACGGAGTATCCCTAGCTGGCTTCCATAGGATTATGGTGTGCAGCATGGCTAGCTGAGCCTTCCTTTTGTTTTTATAACTTGCTATTATAGAGCCCTGGAGAAAGAAAAGGAGGAGGAAAAGAGAGGAGAGGAAGAGGAGACAGAGAAAGGAAGCAGAGGGAGAGGAGAGGAGAGAAGGGAAGAGAACAAGAGAAGAAAGGAAAGAAGGAAGGAGATGAGAGGAGAGAAGGAAAGAGAAGAGAAGAGAGATTTGGGAAAGGAGAAGAGGAGAGGATAGAAGGAAAGAAAGGATAGAAGGGAAGAGGAGGAAAGAAAGAAAGAAGAGAGAAGACTTGGGAAGGGAGAAGGGGAGGGAGGAGGGAAAAGGAAAGAAGGAAAGAGGAGGAGAGCAGGAAAGAGAAGGAGAAGGGGAAGAGGAAAGGAGGGAAAGAGAGAGAGGAGGGGAAGGGAGGGGACGGGAAGGGAGGGGAGGGGAGGGGAGAGGAGAGGAGAGGAGAGGAGGGGAGAGGAGGGGAGAGGAGGGGAGGAAAATTTGACTGAAACAGGTCAGTAATAGTTTCATTTAGTCCTATTGTCTGCTGAAAGCATCAAGAGATCAGAGGGAAAGGCAGGCAGCTCTAAATGACTGTTAAGAAGTGTCCTAATTGTTTAATCCCTACTATCTGTCAGTATGATGTCAGACTCCAGTACAATTCATCCAAGGATCTTCTAAATCTACAGATGGGAATCTGAAGGCATTTTTGATGGAGTTATGAAAATATTCCTTCTTTTTTCATTCTCTTTTTTGTTCTTTCCCTCTTTCTTTTTTCTTGCTCCTTTTTTCCCCCTTCTCTAACTATCCTTCCACTTCCTCTTTCTTTCAACAAAGCTTTGTTTTTCTTTTCCTGGTTTTCTAGGTATGTAGAATGAAGTTGTGTTGATGATGTGTCCATAATGTCCCATGTTCCTGTCCTGGCTACTGCTGCTATGTGCTACCTTGCTTGTAACATTGTTGTGTGTATAATGTGGTTGTGCCCTCCAGTGTCTGAAGAAAGCCCCTCAGCCAGTGAGGCCGGAGCCCACCTGTCCCAAGATCCTTCAGCTAAGCCAGTCCTGCTTCTTCCCCCCAAAAAAACTTCTGCTTTCTCTGGAGACCATGAGGAGACCCCAGTGAAACAGTTACCCCTCCTCAAGCAGCCCCCTGCCCTGCCTCCTAAGCCCATTGCCAGGATTGCGAACCATTTAACGGGTAAGTAAAGACTTTCTCTCAAGGACTCAAGGCCACCCCCTCCCTTCAAGGGATGGTTCAGTCTCACACTGAGATTTGAATATGTCTTTCCTGGGCAATTGTTCTTCAGAATGCAGATATCTCCCATGTGCATCAATCCCTTGCTTTGGGTCTGGACACCCACCAGTATCCCCCAAGAAGTTAAGGAGCCCCTCCATGTTTGTACCTGTCAGTGTGTGCTTTTGTATTCATGGGGAAAATCCCAGAGTGTTTTCCTTTATGGGTTTATTCCATTTAGCTTTGGAATGTTTACAAAGGTAAGATAGATTTCTTTTCCCTTTCTGGCTAACTAGAGTCTGGCTTGATTTTCCACCTTTCTCTTCAATTTTTTTTTTCTGAAGGTCTAATTTACTTTTCATATTGTTTTATCATGTGAATGTCTTTCCTCCATTTTTTAAAAAATTCCCATATAGTGAGCTATAATGAAATGACTTGGGGACTTATATTTTAACAGAGAATAGGCTTTTAAATATAGAAAAATAAAACATGCAAATTTGCAAAGGAAATCACTTATATGGAATAATTATTTAAATACAAAAAAAAAAACTTTACAGACATGCACCCCACGCCAGTATAATATACATTGGTATTTCTATGCCAAATTTTCCCACACCAATGAAATTTTTAGTCTGGAATTTAAAAAAAGCATAAAAAGATTGCCTTGCACTGTGATAGGCATTTGAATTTTGCAGAAGAATGCCTGACAAGATAGGTAAGAAAAACACTGGGAATATAAGATCATATTTGATGAAATCCTTAAGGAGTGATAGACATAATGCATTTTAATAATTGAGATAAAGAGGAGATTGCTGTGAACTAGAATAATTATGGAAAGCATTATGGAAGAGTTGAGTTTCTATACAGTCCTTGAAATCGACATGGAATTTGGCTAAGTATAGGGGAGGAAATTGGATGTTCTAAAAGAAAAAATACAGCTTTGAGTTAGAAATAAGCATTTCATCTTCCAAGGACAATGGAGATGGTGGCTTGGCTGGTAAAGGATGTATGTTGGAGAGTACCTGAAGCTAAGTTTTGATAAGACTTATCAAATTATGGAGAGTCCTGAATTCTAGCCCAAATAGTTTGAACTTTGTCCAGTAACACTCCTAGATAGGGGGCCTCAAGAGTTTTTCAGTCAAGGGAGTATCATGATTTAGAAAGATGAATTCTGCACAAGTGAGACTAGAAGAAGGGAGACCAGTTAGCATAGAAAACTATTCTAGGCAGCATGCCTAGAGGTGGCAGTGGGAATGAAAAAGAAGGAGCTGAATGGAAATAAAAGAACCATTTCAAAGGAAGAATCAACAGGACTTCCTGGCTGAAATTTTACTTACATTTATTATGTCATGCAAATTCATATTTTTGTCCACCGCACTTTGGTAAAAATAGGAACATTTACTCTTTTAGTACAAGCCCCGGAGAAATACTGTTGCCGACAGCAATCATCCTGGTGTACATAGGTCTTCTTTGAAGTAAGGAAGGGAATAGTGATGTTTAAATTAGCTCCAAGTCTCCAGCCTAATTTATTCTTTCCCAAGGATAGACAGTTATTATTATCTGTAAACTTTTACATCTACATGCCCAGCCTTAATGAATCAAAAAATTTAAAGGGTACTAGGTTTATCTAATGTTCTCAGCAGCCTTTAGAAATATTATGGGGAAAAAAGATTAGGGGGGGATGGAGATGGGGTATTTATGTGTTATATATCTCATGCTATCCTTTTGGGTTTTCTCTTAATTAGACTTGCATAATCAATGTAAGTGAGCAATCAGTCATAATGAATCAGCTTCACCATGAGGCAACTACATTAACCCTATTCTGTTGTTAATTACTCCAGAGACATCTGCAGGTTGTGAATGAAAGAATTAATAAAAATAAGGATTCTGGAACTCTGTATAGAGATTTTCAACTTAGCCAGTGTGTGTTTTTAACGTCTGTCATTCTAGTGACATTTTAGAAAAAGGGACAGAGAACAGATTAAGAGATAACAAGCATGACTAATAGAGAGTGACAGTGGTTAAGGGTCTGATAGCATTCTGGAGTAAATGTGTTCCTGGAATGATTTTCATTCCAGGTATGTGACCAATGAGAAGATAACAGGTATCTCTGATATTTGTCTCTCTTGTCCATTTCTTCATGAAAATGATGGATATGGGGGTATTCTTTTTCTTATCAATTTCTTCTACTTTCTGCATCCAAAGGAAGAGGAGCTACTCTTTCCAGATCTTCACCATTCCTCACCTTATTGATCTTAATTCCCCTCTCTTATTAAAAAGTTGAGTTGTTAACAGAGGGAACAATTCCCTCTACTGATGCAGGTCAGCAATTCGTCTGTTACTTCTATTCTAGAGATTTGTGCTGGGGAATTAAGAGGTTAATGCCACAGATCCAACACTGGAACTCAAGTCTTTCTAAAACCAAAGTTGTTCCCTAATGAATCAGTGGATGCTTTTCTATAAAATTTAAAAATCTTTCCCTTTCCCTTTATTTTTGGACTCCAGAATACAGTATATAGTCCTTTTTAAAAAGTGTATGTTCTGATAGTGCTCAACCCTGTTGAGCTGTGAAAAGATGGAAATTTGCTGGGTTTGAAATTTAAAGATTTCTCCTGATTACAGGTCTGTACAGTTCAGACACCACAGCTGAGGAACAGGGACAAATCACATGGGAAACACTTGACTGCAATTAGGAAAAAGCAGTATGGAAGGAAACCATCATGGATTCTTGTAAACAAGGGCTTTGGGTAATATGAACCTGCTCAAGGCTGAATGGTGCTATCTATACATGGACTGTTACTGTATTATCAAAACTTGGTTGATTGCTAGTTACAATGTTAACTACAAATTTACCTGACAAAGTCTTTTTAACCTCTGGTATTTCTAACCCCAGTATTTAAGTGTATTTAATGAGAATCTGTCACCCAATTCTTAGTAAACCAGAGGTAGTGTGTTTGTGTGTGTGTGTGTGTGTGTGTGTGTGTGTGTGTATGTGTGTGCACGCGCATATGTGTGTATGAGAACCTATTGGGTCATTCTCAAGGTTACATGTCCAAATCTACACATTTAGAGCTTTTTCTTCTTTCCTTCCTTCTTTCTTTCCTTTCTTTCTCCCTCTCTCCCTTCTTTCCTTCCCTTCCTTCCTAGTCTCCCAATTTCCCTCTCCTTTTTCCTTCCTTTCTCTTCTTTCTCATACTTCTTTCCCTCAGACTTGAGGTCCTTTCCAACTTCAAGAGACTCTGCTTCTCTATTGTGCCCCCAGAAGACATATCCCAATTTTCTCAGCTTCTTCATTATTTACCAGCACTGTTAGAAAGAGTAAGAAGTCGAATCACTGGCACCTTGAATTTTATTCCTTCTTCAATAGGAGAATCAGAAGAATGGTTTATAAGAATACCTTCTTTACAGTCAGTTTCCTAAAATCATTGGCATAATCTGTAATTGTCTAGTAAAAAGACACTGTCAAAAAGGCGAAAGCCTCAACTCCAAATAAAATACCCTCATATTTCTAGTCTAATACCAAAATGCACATCTATTGATAAAGTTATCTAATAAGAACTGTTTGAAAAATAAATAAAAGAAAAAATTTTTAAAAGAAAATATTAGCGGGGGTCTAGGTGGCACAGTGAATAGAGCACCAGCCTTGGAGTCAGGAGTACCTGGGTTCAAATCCGACCTCAGACACTTAATAATTACCTAGCCGTGTGGCCTTGGCCAAGCCACTTAACCCCATTGCCTTGAAAAAATATATTATATATAAATTATGCTTCCACCTTTAATCAATAACCCGAAAGATTTAGATACAATCTAACCTTCCCTTTGCAAGAGAATTTTATTAGATTGGGTCAAATCAGAATCCTAATGCCAGAAATTATCCTTGAAAGTTGGAAACCAATTCACAGCCAAGGGGGGAAAAGGTGTTTTCTGTTACCCAGAAGAAAGGGATAATGAAGTTTATCCTACCTGACCAGGCACCCATGAGGAAGAGAAGCATGATTAAATAACTTTCTATTTAACACTTCAGTTATCAAACAGTCTTACACATCTGTCTCCTAGTCATTCTCTGATTTCTACCCAAAGGTATTTTTCAAACAATTTCTTGTCTTCCCAACTCATATGTAAGCTCACAGTTTCTATCCATGCCCTAAGTTCACCCTAACCATAAGTGCTAAAGGCTATATATATATAAAACTTAGAAAGATCTATGGATCTGTCCTTCTGATCTAATTACTCTGACTGTAAAGTACCTTCTTTCTCAAGTATATCATCCAACTAATGGATCAATAATGGCATTATTAAAATTATTAAAATGTTAATAGAAAAGACTGACTGGAAAAGTGATGGCAGTCCTGGAGGCCCTTATAAATCAAAATATATAGCACATCATGATACAGAAAATCTGGTTTTAATTTTTCTAGTGAATTGGCTTTTTGAAATTTAGTTTTGAATCTTTTTTCCCCTCCCCTTAAAATGAAGAGGAATAGGTTAACATTTTAGATGTATCAGAACTTCATATGGACCTCCTAATGACTAATCCTGAATTAAAGCCTATATGCTTTCTTAAAACTCTGATCTATGTTGTCTGAACCAGGATGGACATGGATCTACCAAGAATAACTTGTGCCAAAATACTTTTAGATCTTTTGTAAATCAGGAGAATGGCACTGACATAGAGTAACTCTTGATTTCAGCCAGAAAAATGAGAGAACTTCCATGAAAATATATGCTCTTTGTTGGATTGAAATGAACTGAAGTTGACTAAATGGTACGATGTGGGCAGGATGATAAGCCAACCACTCAGGAAGAAAGCAAGAAATAAACTTTTTGCTTCACAAATATTATCTAATTTGATATTTACAACAGTGCTGGGAGGTAAATTCTGTTATCATCTGAAAACTGAGGCAAACAGAGTGAAGTGACTTCCCCAGGGTCACAGATTTAGTAAGTATCTAAGTTAAACTAAATCTTCCTGATTCCATACCCAGGTTGCTAAGCAACCATTTCTGGAGAGTATTGAGTCTGGAGGGAGGTCTCGCATTGAGCGCCATAGATCTCTATCCTTGAATCAGTCACATTTAATATTTTTATTAATCATTTGTAAAAACAGAAAAAATGACTTGTTTATCAGATTTACAGTTTAAATAAAGAAAGTTAAGAGAGGTTATCACTGTAAATGGTAACCAGCATCAAAATTCAAAACAGTCTCAGGAGGTGAAACACTGAGCTTAAACCAAAATAACAACCACAACTTTAAAGGGATGAAATGTAAACCCATGTATATAAGAGCTTTTTTGAAAAAAACAATTGCAAAAGTACAAAAGAGACCAGACCAGTCTTAGCAGTAGTTCATGTGAAAAAGGTATTAAGACTTCATTTCATCACCAAATTGAAATAAACCTACAATATGACTTGATTATTGAAAAAATAATGAAATCTAAAATTGTACAGTCAAATAGAAAAAGGTTCTCTGCAGATCAGGAATATGCTTAGTATTTTTGTTCTATCATAGACTCCTTTGTCATTCTGGTGAAACCTGTGAATCCAGTTTCAAAATAATGATGTTAATTTCATGAACAAACTTAATAGGATTACAAAGGAAACAATGACATTTAAATACAATTATAAAAAAATTAAAGTAATATGACAAGCCCAAGGCTAAGAACTCTTGTAATATGGTCAGGTCCTCCCCAGTATTCATGTGTTTGGATGACATTGTGTTGATTACATCCAGATCCAAAACATTATAGAACATCCTAAATGAAATTCTTGATCATGCAAAAGAATCCAACCTAATACTATACAAACAAAAAGCTAAGAAAATAAAGAATGCTAATTGTCCAAACTATGCAATATAGGTAGATAACCAAAAAGTTGGTTTCTCACTTACCTTGGACAGACTATGAATAGTCCCTGAATTGGACCCAAAATTCAAAAAAAGAATAGGAAATTTGACTTTGTGAAATTACTTAGTGTGTTTAATGACCTGAAGTTTCACTTTGAAACCAAGGGTTTTAAGAATCATTATTCTTCTGGTGATGCCATATGACTGTGAGTTATGGAATGCTGGTGTCTCCAAGGAATTAATATTGCAGGGAGCCTAAAAGTAATGGAAACATCTTAACAGACATCAATCTCAAGACATTAGGTATAGAGGTCTGTGGTTCAATACAGAAAAATAAAAACAAACGATCTGAGTTCAAATATTGGTTTTATCACCAATTACCTGAGTGATTTTGAAAAAAGTTTCTTGATTTCTCTGGACCTCAGTTTCCTCTTTTGTAAAATGCAGCAGACTTAGATGATCTCTCAGGCCCCATTCAGATCTATGGACTTTTGATCCTCTAATCATACCTCTGTTGCTAATTGGAAAGAGGACAAAACTGGAAGTTTGTTGCTCTTCAGTCATTTCAGTCATGTCCAATTCTTCATGACCCCATTTGGAGCTTTCTTGGCTTTCTCCAATTCCTTTTACAGGTGAGGAAACTGAGGCATGCAGGGTTATGGGACTTCCCAGAGTCACACAGCTAGTTTTTCAGGTTGGAGTTGAACTCAGATTTGTCCTCTCTCCGGGGCCTAGCTGTCCAAAATGGAAGTTAGAAAACCTGCATTCTATTCCTGTCCCTGGTTCCATGTGGCTCAATTACCTGAGGTAAAAACACATGAAATCTCTGGATCTCAGTCTCTTCATCTATAAAATTAGAGATTTGAACCAGATGAACATCCTCCCAAGTAAAAAATTCCTAGTTTCCTATCTTCTCTTAATAACCTTTTTTTAATTCTCACATCTACAAATCTAGTCTTTAAAGAATGTATTTGTTACCTAGCTGTGTGGCCTTGGGCAAGCCACTTAACCCCATTTGCCTTGTAAAAGAAAACTAAAAAAAAGAATGTATTTGTTATTTCATCCTATAGAACTCTCAAATAATTCTCTAGCTGTGATAAGGAGTAGGACTTTCTTTTATTATCTACATTTACTTCTTTCCATTTCAAAAGTTATTCTGCAGTTCTAATATTCTGTTATTAGGTAAGAATTCTGTGCTCATTGTAAACATATTTGTCATGATTTTTATTACCTTTGCTCCCAACCCTTCCCAGTTGCTACCTTTCCAGACTGATAATTCCTACTCACTTTAGTCTATTTACCAAAGTAGTGCTCTCTCTCGCTCTCACTCTCTCTCTCTCATCTACCCCACTTCTTCCATCATTATAACTGATCACTTCTGTGCTCTCTCTCCATCTTGTGTCTGTCCAGAGTCACAGACTAATAACAGTTCAGGTAAATTTTGTATCAGTTTAGATTCAAACCATCCCTACCTCTTTTGTCCCTATATGGAACCACATCCTTCCCTCTCCTCTGCCTGAAATGCCTACCAAAAAAGCTTATAAAGATAATATTATCATATGTTCTGATGTGTATAATTTACAGATCATAAGATTATTGGTCATCAGGGGGGTTTTCTTGTGAAAAAGGCAACTTCTGGCTTATTTGTTGTTGTTCAGTTATGTCCAATTCAGTATGGCCCCATGGACCATATTTACACACCAATGCTGTCCCTGGGATTTTCTTAGCAAATATACTGAAGTGGAGTTTAAGTGACTTGCCCAGGGTCAGATAGCTAGTAAGTGCGAGAAGTTGAATTTGATTTGAGGCTTATCCTGACTACAGACCCAGCACTTTATCCACTGAGTCTCCTAAACTGCTTCTAGCTTACCAGAGAACTAAAATTGCATGATGTAAACTAATAGCTAGGTTGTGCCATGGATAGCATACTGGACCTAGAGTTAGGAAATCTTGTTTTCAAATATGGTCTCAGATTAACTGACTCTGTGACTAGGCAAGTCACTTAACTTCCATCAGCCTCAATTACCTAGTCTTTCAAAAAGGAGAATGATGGCACCTATTTTCTAGAATTTTATAAGAATAAAATGAGATATTTGTAAAGTATTTTGTTATCCTCAAAGTGCTATTTAAATGCTAGCTATTATTATTAATACTAACAATAAAATATATCTTTCTTTAATAGTGCTCTACTCAAGAGTATGCTTGTAAATGTTTAATAACCAGCTCTCCAGGAAAAAAACTAATAATTTATATCATACATTTTAAAGTTTAAACTATATTAATATTTTCTATAGTTCTTATAAATCGAGAAAAATAACAAGATAATAAATAAAACTCTTTATAGTGTTTAATGTTTTCTGAGATGTAAATGCTTACACTAAAAATTCAATATTTGAATTTCCAAGGTTGATCTAAACTGACTCTTATACACCCCTGGGTCTACTCCATCTTGCCACTCTACTCTTGGGGGGGGGAGCACATTCATCAAATTTTACCCAATGTACATTTAAATTGACAGATTGAATCCTATCAGTTATGATGACCTATCATCCTAAAATAATCAATGTGGGAGTATGTTATTCCAATAGGCAGTGACCCCCTCCCCAATCACTGGGAGTTTTCAAGTAAAAGCTGGATAATCCCTCATCAAGGATATTATAGAGAAGATTCATGATTTACATAGGGCTTGAGCAAGACAAGACAGAGTTTTTTTTCAAACAATAAGAAACTTCTATTAGATGTAGGACATAGAATTCTGCATATGGGGTTAGAAAACCTTGAATTCAAATCCTACATCCCAATCTTAATATTTAGGTGACCACAGGCAAGCTACTTAACCAAATCTAGTTTGCCAATCTGTAAAATGGAAATACTATGACCTAGTTGTTGTAAAGTTGTGAGACTCACATAAGATAATGATGCATGGAAAAGGCTTTACAAGTTTTAGCATGCAATGTGAGTATCAATTATTAAGGATCATCCTTTGCTTGGAACAGTCTGCCTCAGTATTTCAGGGAAGTGCAGCAATTATGCAGGCTTTAACCCTGCCTCAACTGGTTACCTGGCACCTGATAATACTGCTAGCTCACAGGGTTCCCAGCATTCAGGGCTTTCAACTTTGAGACAGATGCGAATATGGAAACTGTGGTCAGTGATTGATCCAAAATTATAGCCTGGCTGGTCATCATGAACCTGAGTTCCATTCCACGAGGAAGGGCTCGTAAGTCACAATCAGTTATTATGGCCTTTTTCAGCCAGGACGCAGGATAGTCCTCCTTCTGGAGGGTATGAGGAGGGAAAGGAACCAAAATAATTTTATCCAAAATAATTTGGTATGTTACTTGCAATCCAGGAGCATAAGAGACTGATTAAGCAATCATGGTTTTTCATTTCACTCTTCAAGATGGAAGTGTGGGCAGTGTCATAGTTAGAAAATATAGTCCTCGTGAGCTTTTTATCACCTTACAAAACACAGTTTGGGTTTATTTTCCCTGTTTTCTGGAACAGGAGATTTTTGTTTGTTCTCCATCAACACAGACATTTTTATGAATATACTAAGTCTTGCTCAGCTTTGCTGCAGAGTTCTCATCCATTTTCCATAAATCCTCAAGCCAGGGTTGTGTCTCCTCTCTTGTCACTATCATCACAATTAATAATTAAAGTACACAGTATTTTATATCAATCAACCAATGAATATTGTCTCTACTTGAGTTCAAAACCCTGTGTTCTGAGTGACCTTCAAAATAGCCCTTCATAGTACATAGGTTTAGGGGCAGCTAGGTGGCGCAGTGGATAGAGCACTGGCCCTGGAGTCAGGAGGACCTGAGTTCAAATGCAGACTCAGAAACATAATAATCATTTAGCTATGTGGTCTTGGGCAAGTCGCTTAACCCCATTGCCTTACCAAAAAAAAAAAAAAAAAAAAAAAAAACCATAGTACGTAAGTTAGATATGATTATCTCAATTTTAGAAGTGAATGATCTGAACCCCCATGGAGGGTGAGACTTGCCCAAAAATGGCCAGTGATTGAGCCAGAATTAGTATCTAGGTGACAGAGCCATCCATAGATCATTAATCATGGAAAGATCATTAAGAGATTGTCTGATCCAGTGAATTTCTTGCCAAATGAGGAAATGAAGATACAAGCAATTAAAGTAACTTGACCCTTCCATTGGATACAGGGCTAGGGCTTTTTATTTAATACTATATCCCCTTTCAGTAGAAATTCTCCACTAGAAGAATGCATCACATTCACACCTCCATATTTTTTCCTGTTCTTTTATTTTAAAGGTTGTATTGCAAACATTGTATTAAAATGTTCATATATATATATATATATATATACCACAAAAAACAGTAAGGCTATATTTATTGATTCATTTGAAAATACTAGAAAGTGGATTAATAGATTATTGGACAAAGTGTCAGAAGTCCCAGTTCCAATTCAAATTCTGCCATTAATTAACTATGTGACCTTGGATTATTCTGGGTGTCAGGTTCCCTGTCTATGACAAGACTTCCTTGTCCTTCTGACCTCCTATGACTTTTGTAAATGAGCTTATTTTTACTAATAATATCTTTGACTAAAGTCTGTGTTTTATCAAACCTGTGTTTCATCATATCATGACCTTGAGTCTGGGTTCTTAAAGGCTAGGTCAGTGGAAGGCAGAATAGTGAAATAGGGCTACCAAACTGGAAAGAGTTAGAGCTGATGCTATTCATCCCACTGAACATCAGCATAGGCGAGTGATAAAAAGCTAAAGACCAATGAGTTCACTACCAGGGATGGTTTGATCATACTAGCTTAGGACTATGTATTTAGGATGGAGGGTTTGTGATATGCATGGATAGGTGTTTGCACATTAACAGATACCAAGTCTTTTGAAGTATACACATAAACACCTAAAGCATTGTCCATAGTAAGCATTTAATAAATGCTATTTTATTCAGTCATTCATTCATGGGGCAACCATATTACTATAATAGTTTGTCCTTGCTGCTCACTAACATCAGTCTTTAAAGTCTAGAAGGAAAAGATATTTGAACAGATAAAGCTTCACAGGTATGGCAAAGGGGCATGCATGGGCACACACACACATAGTGTGTACACATATATACTCATGTATGTATGTACACATACATCTAAATATATTTATTGCTGTTGCTTGTCCTTTGTTCTTGAAGAAGACCATGACATCAGAAAGGTGATGCTATGACATACATGGGAATTGGATTTGAGTGAGTGGGAGTGCCATGCAAAGTCACTAGCCTCACTTTCTCCTCCAGAGCCATCCAGGTCCAGTGACCAGACTTGAATCATGATGACTAGATGCGAGGCAGTCAGGATTAAGTGACTTGTCCAAGGTCGCACAACTAGTAGAGTGTCAAATATCTGAGGCCAGATTTAAACTCAGGTCCTCCTGACTCTGAGGTTGGTGTTGTATCCACTGCACCACCTAGCTCCCAAAACACATGCACACACATACACATACACAAAATGTATCTGCAATGTATCATCTTCTTTTCCTGGAGAGAATAGGGCAATAGCATAGCAACCAGAAGAGCAATATTTTTCTATTCAGTCCAATGATTTCATTGATGTTGGGAACTCTTGATTAAAAAACCTACAAATTTTTGGCTTATTAATCTGAAAATATTTTCAAAATAATCATGGAATCTAGCCCCAAAGTAAGCCATTCAGTTTAGAGAGACTCACTCCCTCTTGTGACATAGTATTATACATGTGCACAGTTGTAATTGTTAAAACATATTTCTCTTATTGAGTCAAAATCTGCCTCTCTTCAGCTTTGACCAACTGCTCTTGTTGTTTTCTTTGAGGAGAAGGAAAGCAAATGGAATATTTCTTCTTCCATATCTATCTGCAAAAATATCCCTTCAAAAATTTAAACAAAACTATCATATTCACCTTAAGTCTTCTTTTCTCCCAGCAAAACATTCCTCACTCCTTCATACAGAACTCAGCAAGCATAGTTTTTTGTCTGTTCATGCTGTCAGCCTATCTTTCTTGGGTATTCTCCAATGGATCAATATCTTTCAATATCCTTGTAAAGATTGTTCAGGGAGGACAAGCACATCTGGAGTGAGGAATTGCCAAGCCCTTTTTAGGATTGCTCATCCACCTTAAGTGTCCATCTTTCATCTAACTCTCACCTGTGGCTCCAAGAGGCTGTAGCATGCACACCCTAGTAAAACCATCTGGGCAGATGAGCTAAACCAAGCTGAAGATAACCAATAGACCTCAAACCCATTGTGTTAAGAGAAATGTCTCCCCCAAGCATGTACCCTGAGGAATGGGCAGATGAGAACAATTTGTTCCAAAGACCACGAAAGTTTCTGAAGAAGGCACTGTGGAGCGCTTAGAGCTTGGTCATACATTGAAGATGCAAAGGTCATTCACTACATCCTGGGCCATCACTAATTGTCCTGACTTTTATCTTTCCACTGGTCCTAGATGACTCTGGAAGAGACAATGAGACTGACGATTTAGTGCAACTCTAAGCAATTTTCATATAAATCCAATTCACTTGAAAGTCAAGACATCACCCCATGATGCTATTGGTCCTCTTTGAAAACAAAAAATGAATAATATCCTTCCTAAAATATGGTTCTCAGAAATGAACATCATTGTCCAGCAATGATCTAACAAGTGAAGACTCTGGGACTCTAACCTCCTTTATTCTGGATCCTGTATTTCTGCCAAACTTTTCAAATATTAAATTCCTTAATGACTTCAGCACACTACTGAATCATGTTGAATTTGCAGTCTAAAAATCTAACTATTGAATCTTTATCAAACACAACTTTCCTATATTATTGTTGTTGAGTTAATCTTCTGAAACCAAGTACAGGAATTTCCACTTGTCTACATTCAGCTTCCTTTTCTTAGATTTATATATTGTTCAAGTCTTTCAACAATTTTTTTGGTTCCTGATCCTCTCTTCTGCTGTTAGCTATTCCTCTCAACTATGTGTCATCTACAAAACTGACATGCTTTTATCCAAAACACTGAAACAAATGTTGGATTCAGTAGAGCCAAGTAGATGCTTCACCAAAGATTTCCTCATTTAACAAATTCATTTCTTCCACAAATATTTATTAAACCTATATTGTCGGGGCAGCTAGGTGGCGTAGTGGATAAAGCAATGGCCTTGGAGTCAGTAATACCTGGGTTCAAATCCTGTCTCAGACACTTAATAATTACCTAGCTGTGTGGCCTTGGGCAAGCCACTTAATCCCATTTGCCTTGAAAAAAAAAAAACCTATATTGTCACATGGACTATTTTGTGCCCGACCTGTATTAGATCTCATGTTGATCCAATCAACCACTACCAGACACATTGTAATTTATCTCAAACATAGTAATGTCATTTTGGTCTTCTTTGATAATGAAGAACAAGAATCAATCAGATGCTTGAAGGAGATAGTTTAGATAATATCTAATATTATAACTCTCAGAAAACTTTTAGTATGACATATTGATATCAATCCATTATTTTTAATTATCTGGGTTTAGTAATTAAACTAGTTTGTAACCCTCTTTTACTATCATTAAGCCAATATCTATCTGCAAAAATATCTAAAAAATGTTCATTATATAGTATGTATAATTAATATTATCATTAAACCCATATATATATATATATTTTTTATATTGGGCAGCTAGGTGATGTAGTAGATGGAACAGCATCCCTGGAGTCAGGAGAACCTGAGTTCCAATTGATCTCAGACACTTGACACCTACTAGTTATGTAACCTTGGGTACATCACTTAATCCTGATTGCCCCACATCCAGGGATATCTTCAGTTATATTGATTCATAACTGTCAACTGGACTCAGATGACTCCAGAAGAGAAAGTGAGGCTGATGACTTAGCTAAGGACTCTCTCACTCAAATCCAATTCACTTGTTTGTCATGGCATCACTTCCCTGATTACATGATCTTCTTTGAGAACAATTGTTATCATCTTTTATACAAGAAATATAATGAGAGACTTTAACAAATGATTTGCTTAAACCCAGGGTACTGTACCTATAACTTTCTCTAATACTACAGTCTAGTAAACCTTCCCAAAAGGGAAATGAGATTATTCTGGTAAGACACATTCTTCATAACCCCATTCTGGTGTAAAGTGGTCACCTCTTTCCCAAACAAAGTACATTTAAAAACATATCCTAAAACTTTATCAAGAACCAAAATCAGTCTTGCCTGTTAGAGACTGTTGTGTATGGGAGCACTGTAAATTATCTTCACCTGGTATCCTTGAGCATCAGAGCCTTATCTTACTAAGTACTAAGGGAGTGGGAATGGATTAGAGATTGGGAAAGATATTTAAGCCCTGGAATTTGGTTCAATAAATGGAGACCTTGAAGACCTTGGTGTATAGGGAGAAACTTGTCTCCCAGCCCTCCAACATTCATCTGGGGAAGATTTAAGGGAGTACAGAAAAGGGACTCAACATATGATGTACAGAAAAGGGAATCAACACTTGCCAATTTGCAGTCACTTTTTGAAAGCATTTACTTATCCCTCATTCATACAACACTTTTCCCTCTCTATGATTCTTTAAAGATGAGGAGTCACATCACATCAGCATATACTTTTGGTACCCTGGACTGTAGCTCATCTAAGCCTCATATCTTGGTCCTGTGGATAGAGCATTGAACCTGGAGTCAGGAACACCTGAGTTCAAAATCTGATCTTAGACAGTCACAACTTTGTGACCCTATACAAACCACTTAACCTCTGTTTACATTAATCCACTAGAGAAGGGAATGGCAGACCACTCCAGTATCTTTACCAAAAAAAAAACTATGCATGAGATCACAAAAATCTCAGACATAACTGGACATTAAGTTTCATTCTATTAAGTTATAAAACTTCACTAAGACCTTTGGCCCACATTGTGTGTCTTTTATATATTTGATTATTTACATATTATGACCCCTCCTTGAGGGCAAAGGACCATCTTTCTGCCTTTCTTTATATCCTTAGAACATAGCACCATTACTAGCATGTATTAAATGCTTTAAAAAGACTGTTGATTAAGCAACAGATACTTGACTTAGATCTTCTTCCCTTAGGTGGCCATTATGTAGGTGTACTTGAGTTTAAGCCCCCATTACAGAATGTACTACTGCAAACCAAGGAATGCTAAGAAGTATGAAGTCAGCATCTTTCCTATACAAGCTATCTGAATACAACTGAGCATAACTTTCAGTTTCTGTTATCAAAGGACTGTGATCAAAGAGGATATCAAGCCATTCAAACCATGTAGCAAAAACCCAGTTTGAGTTCATGATCTTCTCACCATCTCTATTCAGTTTCTGGCATGAAATAATGGAAAATCAAAAAGATGAAAGACAGGAAGAGTGTCCATGGCTTTCTATTATAACATAGAACCTGGAAAAAGGTATCTGGGTATATCAGTACTTCAATGGATCTAGTGTGGATTCTCCATCTGATGTTGTACAAATTCCCATCCTATTAAATATCCTCCCATAAACTATCCCTAGAAGATCTGTCCAACATATTCTTCATGATGAAGGGATGACTGGGTTCTCTAAGACTGTGAATAAGAGTCATTATATCCAGTTAAAGAGGCAGTGTTCATTAGTAGATAGAGAACTGACTTCAGTGTTGGGAAGGTCCAAGTCTTGCTTAGGATACATGCTGTTTAAATGACCTGAACAATTCACTTAATCCAGTAGTGTCCCCAAATGGTTGTCTAACAGTATAAGTAGCAAGAGTTACAGAGACAATTGTTAGAAAGAATTCCCCTACCAGGAGTTCTCTATTCTAATAAAATTGCAGATCAAGATACCTCATCTCCCTTCTATTAGGAAAACAAAAAGCAAAAACATCTCTCTAATTCAGTCCTGGTGATGATTTCTTGCATGTATTTTGATAGCTCATTTAAATATGTCTGTGGAGCACATTAATCAATGATGACACAAAGAGAAATTTGCTGAGGTAAGCAAAACTCTACCCAGAAACTAGTGTTGGATATAGGTGTACATTATTGGCGTGAAAATGTTATAAATATGTGTGTATAGGATGTATATAAGTACATCATTCATGTGTGTGTGAGATCATGTGTTCATGTGTATGTTTGCTTGTTTAGATCTGCATATGTAGGAGATTGCAAGTGTGAGTGTTCATGTAGCTGGAGTATTTGCATGTAAGTGTGGGGGTGGTAGGTGGGTTTCATGCAGCCCCATGTCATGAGTGACGTAATTTCTAATCCCGACTGACTATGGCCAGAGAAATAATTCCTGAGCTCTCCTCACTGGGTCTTGGGCTTCCTAGATTTTCAGAATTAGGGCTGGCTGAGTCAAAAGTACCAGCTGCCTTGGGAAAGGGAAAGGTAGGCAGGTGCTCCCAGCAGGAATCCCATCCTATCCCTCCTGTGGACTGTTGTCTAGCCATGGTGCAGATGCCGAGTTTGAGCAGAAATCACCAGCTTTAAGGGAGCTGATCATTCTGGTTCAGTTTGTATTAAACATAAGTCTTGGAACAGACAGTGGGACTCAAAGTGACTGTCATACAGTGTTTTTATTTTGTCTGTACCTATAATATCTTCAGTGGATGAAGAAATCCCCTCTCCCACTGAGATGACACCTGCTCTCCAATTTTAAGAGAATTTCCTAGAACCACTTAGAATCTAAGCAAAATTTGAACACAGGTCTTCCTGACTCCAGGTCTTTCATACTATCCATTATACTATAAAATTGCCCGGCCTCTCCATTGAATGCCTCAGCTCAGTTTAATGAGCAATACTTTTAACTGCGATTCCCCTAGATGGGAAATCACAAATTTAAAACAATCAGCCTTATTCCTCCTATCTAGAACATCTCAACTGGTAATGATAGAGGTCAGTTGGAAAATTGAGAAATCAAAGCTTAAATCCAATTTACCAAATTTCATTCATTGAAGAGAAATCAGGTGAATAACAGCTTAAAAATCAGTACCCTTGTGTTCCCTGGGATCAATAAAGTGTGGAATTACAAGATATGGTTCTGAAATCTCCCTTCCTGCCTCTCTATCAATGTGAGTTTACAATATCTTAAGACTGGTGCATAGGATGAGTGTTCTTGCCAGGTATGGATCTGATCAGCAAAATTCATGAATCCTAGCATCTGGAGATGTTTCATCTCATTCTCAGAGAAGTGGAGACAATGAGAAGACTATACCTGATAAGAGAAACTCCCTGAGGTTTGATCTAATCCTGTAAGATATTTTTTAATTATTTTTTTTAGGTTTTTGCAAGGCAATGGGGTTAAGTGGCTTGCCCAAGGCCACACAGCTAGGTAATTATTAAGTGTCTGAGGCCAGATTTGAACTCAGGTACTTCTGACTCCAGGGCCAGTACTCTATCCACTGTGCCACCTAGCCACCCCTACTGCATCACCTAGCCGTCCCTTCTGATTGCTTTTTGCTGTGGAATGTAAATGATGCAGCAATTAGAATAATCAGCCCTGGAGTCAGGAGGATCTGAGTTCAAATGTGACCTCATATTATTAGCTGTGTGACCTTGGACAAGTAACTTAACCCTGATTGCCTCCAAAAATAAAGAGTTCTTTTTTATTTGTTGTGTTGTGGTTTCAGAGTAGGAAAGGTAGATAAGTATCTGAACCTGTGCTTTCATTGTTATTGGGAAGCAGTACCTTGCTAGAGACTACACAACTCTCAATAGATAAGCAATAATGCTTAGAAAGAATCTGAATATCTTGAAAGAGTAATTTCATCTTACAGGGATGAGTGATTTCTTCAGCCAACTTCATACTGGAAACAGGTCTCTTTGATGGAAGAATGTCACTCCCATGAATGCAAAAATTTTTCACTTTTATTTTGAACTATTTATTCTAAACAGAAAAATAAGATTGTCCACGAAACTAAAGATCTGTTATGTATAACTTGCTTTTCTTTTTAAGTATATAATCTATGTATACTATAGCTTTTAAAACTGTCCTGCTTGTCTGTAATCCTTTTTGACCTTTCTTATGTTATAACACATCATTCTTTTAAATTATCTTTAGTTTCCTCTTCCTATTCTAATATACTTCTTGGGGGAGCTTTTGACCTTGTATAGTTAGGAAGCTATATAAGATTGAAGTTGATGTGGGTGACATGTACTTTGTACTGAAAACACACACACAAACACACACACACACACACACACACACACACACACACACACACACATCCCCCAAGAATCCTTTATCATAGAGTATGCTTTGAAGGGGAGAGATCAGAAGGAGTTGAGTAGAAATGCACATTCACTGGCATCTGTTGACACTACCAAAGACTCTTTGAATCTTGCAGTAAACATGTATCTAAAGAACCCCACAGGAAAGGAACACAATTTAGGAAGCTCAAGGTTGCTCATTATTGATAATATGATATCAGAGCTTAAGTACACAGATGCTTTCATTTGATGCCTAAAAAAGCATGCTTCCCTTCTTCCTTCTGTTGTAGATCCTGGTGCCCCTGTGAAATTGCCTTGTTTGCCAGTGAAACTGTCTCCTCCGCTACCTCCAAAGAAAGTCATGATTTGCATGCCTTTAGGAGGGCCAGAACTCTCCCTTGCTTCCTATGCGGCCCAGAAGAGTGCCCAGCAGACCATGGCCCAGCATCACCATACTGTTCTGCCATCCCAGTTGCAGCACCAGCTCCAGTATGGCAGCCACAGCCAGCATCTCCCCTCCGCCTCCAGCTCACTACCTATGCAACCATCAGGTTGCAGGATGATAGATGAATTGAATAAAACACTGGCTATGACCATGCAGCGACTGGAAAGGTAAGGTCAGGTTTTCTATATACCCTGAGGGGAGGCTATTCATAGTGGGTCTAGACTCTAGAGCTGACCTAAGGCAATATAGTACTCAGAATTATGTTTGGAGGGTTCCTGTTCCCAGAATCTATCCTTAGAGGAATTCAGGGCCCAGAATATATAACACAGCATGCTTTTTTATAAAAAGTTTCTAAAGTTTATAAAAATAAAGTTTAAAAAGTTTATAAAAATAAAAGGTTTGAAGACTTGAAGTAATCACAGAAAACAAAATGGGAATTGGCAGTGGGGGCAGGGGATGAGTTGGGAAGGCAGAAGCCTTCCCCTTCTTTTGATAATAATGAAAGGAATTATGGGTTAACTTTATGTTGTTGTTAATCTAATTGCAAAGATACTTATTACTCTAGGGCCTATTCTCTGAATTAATTCCCCTACTACAATCTAGTTGTGTGACCTGGTGCAAATCACTTAACCTATATGAGTCTTAGTTTATTTATCTATAATATTAGAGGGTTGGGCTGGTTCATTGGCTATAAACTTGTGACATTAGCTGTGGTTTGTTGCCTACATTCATAATTTAAGGAAATGCTGAATTTCTATAAGAGGTTAGTGAAAATAAAGATGTAACTTTTTTCCAGTTTAAGTTCATGAACCTCTTGAAATCTATCCAACTTCCTTGGAACCCAGATAAAAGCCCTGAACTAGAGTTTCTTTCAGCTCTAAAATTCTATGATGCTGCAATCCTGATATCGCTCTTGTATAAGGTTTACTGTCCTTTAGACCATTGACCCTATTTCATTCATTTCCTCTCACAGAAACATTCTCATTAGTCTCATTTCCACCATCCAGTATAGTTCTTGATCTTCCAGTATAAAAGGAAGAGTGAGTTGTGAAAAGTGAGCTAATATAGCCTATACATTTTTCCCCAAACTGTGATATCCATGGCCTTCTCCCCATGTGATCAAACAGAAGTAAAGAAGGGCAAAAATGACTGCCACATACTGCCCTGCCTCTGGCAGAGTTGACATAAGGGGACCATTTTTGAACAGATTTCTTTATTAAGTTTAACTGTCCCTTTGCTTTCCTCAGTAGAACTCAATTTTATTGATTCTACCTATACAATATGTCTCATACCTATACATTTCTCTTCACTTACACAGCCATCACATAGTTGAGACTTTTATCAATTCTCCCTTGGATTTATGCAGTAGCAATCTTATCAGTGTCCTTAATCTAGATTTTAGGTTGTTTTATACATTAGCACCTTTCATGTATTCTATGACCAGTCAAAATGACTTCCTTTCTGTTGTTCATACCACCTCTTCTCTCTGCCTTGAATACACTTCCTCCTACTTCCACCTCTTTGAGCCTCTAGTATCTTTCAAATTTTAGTTTAAATATAACCTCCTAATAAAATCTTTGAGAAATTCGATGGTATAATGGAAAGAGCACTGGTCTTAGAATTAGAAGAACTCATCTTCATGAGTTCATATCCAGACTTAGTCACATCCCAGTTGTATGATCCTGAACAAGATACTTAAAACCTCATTCACCTCACTTCCTCATCTGTAAAATGAGCTGGAGAAAAAATTGGCTAATCACTCTAGTTCTTTGCCAAGAATACCCCAAATGGCGTCACAAAGAGTCAGAAATCACACCATGAAACTTTTCCTAATCCCTCCGTACTAATGCCATCCTTCCCAAAATGACCTTGTGTACATTTTTGTATGTACTCATACATGATTGTATTGTCTTCCCTGACAAAATATAAGTTCTGTGAAGAAGGGAATAACGTGGTTTGGCCTTGCCTAGGACAGTACCTAGCATGTAGCACTTAAAGAATACCATTGATTGAGTCTTCCCTCCAATCCTCTTTTCTGATTACTGAAAGGAACAGTAATCTGGGATTCTTAATTTTTTTTTAATTTTATTTATTTAAGGAAATAGGGTTAAGTGATTTGCTCAAGGACACACAGCTAGGCAATTATTAAATGTCTGTGGCCATATTTGAACTGAAGTCCTCCTTAATCTAGGACCATTGCTCTATCCATTGTGCCACCTAACTGTCCCAGATTCTTAATTTCTATGGCTTTTGAAGTCAACATTTCTTTTCTCTGAAATGGATAATTTCTGGCAAATCCACAAAGTCCCACTTTCCCATGTTTTGCCTATTTGCTTCCTTCAATGCTATGAACATGGGTAAAGGATCTGAAGTGTTCATTTCCTTAAAGAAAAAGCATGTATCATGTAGCATGATCAGAGAGAGAGAGAGAGAGAGAGAGAGAGAGAGAGAGAGAGAGAGAGAGGATGAGAATATATTGCACAGAAATAAGTTTGTGATTTGTGATATTCACATATTGTAAAATATCCACAAAAAACCCTGAAGCAGATGCTTTCTTGTAAAGCCTTCATTGCTCCAAGTTCTTCTATTAAAGTACGCAGTTTATTTAAAGTTCTAGAGAAAAATAGGAATATACCATTCCCCTTACCAACTCACTATCTCTGTCTGAGAGCTCTTGTTGTCTGTCTTGATCGTATTAATGCAGCAAGTGAGGGTAATTCTAGATAGGTTCAGGGTCCTAAATAGAATCTAATGTCAAAGAGGAAAGAGGTTCGAAATACAGATGTGAATTAGACATTCTAAGCAAGCCAGTAGAAATCTCTGCATCACCACTTTGTCTCCTACTTCTGTCTGGCCTCCTAGTCTAGGTCAGAGCTACAAGTAGCTTTTAATAATCTGTCTAAGGCTAAAAGAATGAATGTTTGTGTCATTTTGACAAGATCTACCCTCAAGGGGAAAGAAGGCCACCTTCCTGACCAGATTTTTTTTTTAAAAAAAAGGAATTTTTCTTGACATCCTCATTGTCTTCTAAGAAATCAGAGAGGCCTGAGGGTGCTACAAGGTCATGAACCACTTTTCTGCTTAGTCAAGAAATTTCTTTTCTGTCTCTAAGGGCCATCTCTCTTAAATCCTTCCTGTTGCCTGTCCACATTATTTCATTCTTAATCCAAATGAGTTTCAACTAGAGTATAAAAGGACATTTTTCTGTTCTGTTTTCCTTTTTCACTAACATTTACATAGTTCTTTTAGGCTTACAAAGAACTTTTCAGGTTTTGTTTTGTTTTTTTTGCAAGGCAAATGGAGTTAAGTGGCTTGCCCAAAGCCACACAGCTAGGTAATTATTAAATGTCTGAGGCTGGATTTGAACCCAGGTACTCCTGACTCCAGGGCCAGTGCTTTATCCACTGTGCCACCTAGCTGCCCCAGAACTTTTCAGGTTTACAAAGTACTTTGGAATCCTACAACACTCCTGTTAGGATGGTCCTATCCTTATCCCCATTTCACAGAGGAAGAAAATGAGACTGAGCAATTAAGTGACTAGTCAGGGTCACTCAGCAAGTCTGAGGCAGGATTCAAACTCAAGTCGGTCTGATTCCATCCACTGCACCTCCTTGCTATCTCCGTTATTGTTTTGCTAATAATTTCCCTGACCTCAAAAGAGCACTGAATTCAGGAACAAATATTACTGAACATTGTGGTATTCTATATGTGGAAGAGGTTGCCTTCTTTCAATGCTCTTTAAGACATATTGGACAGTGTCTGAAGAATTTCTTATCCATGCTTTTAGCTAGCATACTTAATGGTCAGTCAATAAACATTTATCAAGTGCCTACTATGTATTATGCACTTAGGTGATAGCAAAGAAAAGCAAAAGACAGTCCCTTACTTTAAAGAGATCATATTCTAATGGATGAGACAACAGGTCAACAAATATATATATATATATATATATATATATATATATATATATATATATATATATATATATATATACAAGCAAACTTTATTGAGGATAAACAGGAAATAATCCACAAAGGAAAAGTTCTAGAATTAAGAAGGATTACCAGAAGGGATTTCCTGTAAAAGGTAGAATTTAAACTGTAACTTGAAGAAAGCCAAGAGGTAGAGATGAGAAGAGAGAACATTATAGGAATGAGGCACAGCCAATGAAAATTCCCTGAGCCAAAATATATAGTATCATTGGATCAAAGAAGTTAGGATAGAATGGAACATTCCAGTCTTCTGTAAAAAAAAACTGGAAAGACTGAAGGAGACTGGAAAGACTGGAAAATTGAAGGAAGAATGGGAAATAGAATTAGATTACAAAGGGCCTTGAGCACCAAACATAAGGTTTTGCATTTGATCCTAGAGGTCATAGGGAACCACTGATATTTATTAAAAAGAATGACATGGTTGGACCTGTAGTTTTGGAAAAATCACTGGCAGATTGGAGGATGACTGTAATGGGGGAAAATTTGTGACCAGCAGATCTACCAACAGGTTATTGCAATGAGGGCTAATAATGAGCCTATTAGTCTTCATACCAGACAGCAAGAGAATCTATTATCAGACCCATACTCAAAAGTTATTCTTGCTTAACAGGACCTAAAGGAATTTGACCTTCAGTGCCATGGTCTTCTAGATTCCATGTTGCCTCCATGTCCTGGGTTAAAATGGTTTTAAAATAATCCCAGATGACTTATAGGTATTAGTGAGATTTAATTACCATTCATCCAGCTACCTTTCCTACATCCAAAAATAACAAAAAGATACTTAGGGATTATGTTGAATTGCATGAGTTTGCTGCAATTTATTTCAACTCATTTTTCTTGACTTGAATATTATAAAGATTCCTGTAGAAGTTCTGTCTTTGTCTACTTCCTCTTGTTGTCTTGCCCAGGTCTTGTCAATTCTATATGAAAAGGGATTCCTTTTAAAACATAGTACTCGATAAATGGTCATCCAGTTCTGTTAATGAAGACCTCCAAGGAGAGGAAACCCACTATATCTTGAGAGCCTATTTCACTTTTTTTTTGACTGGTGGCACAGTGAATAGAGTGCTAGACCTAGAGTCAAGAAGACATCTTTTCCTGATTCCAACCTCAAACACTTACTAGTTATTTGACCCCAGACAAGTCACTTAACCCTGTTTACCTCAATTTCCTCATCTATAAAATGATCTGGAGAAGAAAATGTTAATCTACTCCAGTGTCTTTATTGAGACCATCCCAAATGGGTTCATAAAGAATTAGACATAATCTCAACAATAACAATAAATGTAAGTTTTTGTCTGACATCAAATCTAAATTGTCTCTTTATAACTATTACTCTTTGTTCCTGGATCTAAAGGAAATCAGAATAAATTTAATCCCTCTACCATATTACAGCCTTTTCAAATAAATATTTGAAGACAGTTATCATGTTTTTTCTGAGTCTTTTCTTCTCCAGGTTATATAATCTTCAAGTCCTTCAACTGACCTTTTTCTAATATAAACTTCCCCATCTTACTTTTCTCTTCTCTGGAAATCCTCCCACTAATCAATGTCTTTATATGGCAGCCAGAGCTTAAGATAATATTCCAAGTAAGTCTATGGTTAAAATATATTAATAATATGTATGTTCTTAATATCACAACATTGCTCCCCATAATTATGCATCAACCAATCAGTAAGTAATGTATATTTGATAATAATATTATATTAATCTGGGTGAACAATCATATATCATCAAAATAAATAATGGTTGTTTCTCACCTTAAATGTATTCCTGAATCTTTTATTCAAATTCATAATCTATGTAGATGATAGAATGGATACAGTGTTGGACCTGGAGTCAGGAAGACCTGGGTTCAAATCTGTGTGACCCTAAGCAAGTCATTTAAGTCTGATGCTTCAACTTCATTATCAGTAAGATATATAAAAATAGTGCCTACCTCACAGGATTGTCAGAAAATTTAAAAAAAGATATTTGCAGAGTGCTTTGTAAAACTTAAAGCATCGCATAAATGTTATTATTAAGTGGATTTATTATTCATGTTAAATCTTTTTCCATATTGTCTTCCAAATAATTTTGATCTTTTTTAGAGGTGATATGTAATTATAGCTATATGAGCTCCTGATAGCTTCTGTAAGAAAATATAGACAGAATGAATAGTTCTGGAAAGCCTTTGACATGTGAAGACCAACTGCATATCTTTTATCCAAGAACCAGTCTAAATTGAGAGTGGTACCTTAACAGTTTGGCCCCAGATCAATACATTTTTCAACCCCAGCAATTCTTCAAGGCTATCTATAAAGTTGTTAAGGCATTGTGAACTGCTCTGATGGAATCTCTTAAAGCATTCCAAGAATTAAGGGTAGAGACTCTGGCATGTAAGAAGCCCATTGGCCTGGAATTGGGACTGTTAGCCAAGTAGCCTGCACTATCCCCAATCTGATGCTAGATGAATCTTTTAGTTCTCTCTTACCTTTTTTCCTCATCATCAAGATTACCTTAGAATAAGAGGCATAAAAGGGTAGTGGCATAGAGACAGGAAGATTCTGACACCAAAATCCTGCCTTATACAATTACTAGTTATGTTACCCTGGGCAAGTCACTGAAACTCTCTATGCCTCAATTCCTTATACTGTAAAAGAGGGATAATAAATGCACTGACTTCACAAGGTTTGTTTTGTGGATCAAATCAGTTAATATGTCTAAAGAACTTTGCAAATTGTTAAGCACTCTACAATGTTAAGTTATTATAATCTGCCACTTCCTTCATTTCCCTCCAGATGCCTTTGGATATATTTGAGCTTTTCCATCTAGCCCCCACCAGGTACCTTCTTCCCCTTCTCCTCCTGGAGAGCAGGGACTCTTTCTATTTTATAGTCGTATCCCTAGCACTTAACACAGTGACTGCAACACAGTCCCTATACTTAATGAATGTTTATTGATTGATTCAATGAATGATTGCCACTCACCTTTTAGAATTACTTGAGGATGTTTGTCCTTTATTCTTGAAGAAGACTGAGTTCAGGGGAAGTGATACCATGACAAATACATGAATTGGATTTGAGTGATAAGTGAGGGGATGCTGTGCTAAATTACCAGCCTCACTTTCTCCTCTAGAACCTTCTGGGCCCAGTGGCCAGATATGAATCAGGATAACTGGAAATAGACCTTGATGTGAGACAGTCAAGGTTAAGTGATTTGGCCAATGTCACACAGCTAATAAACTGAGTGTCTGAGGCAGGATTCAAACTCAGGTCCTCCTGACTCCAAGACCAGTGCTCTGTCCACTGTACCACTTTGGTGATCTAAGAATTATTTAAAGGATGATAATATACATGAAATGAATTTGTATATTGTAAAGCACTCCAGAAATGTAATGCCAAGATGGCATCATCATCATCATTGCCATCATAATGACTTTTTTTAAAGGTTTTTGCAAGGCAAATAGGGGTTAAGTGGCTTGCCCAAGGCCACACAGCTAGGTAATTATTAAGTGTCTGAGACTGGATTTGAATCCAGGTACTCCTGACTCCAAAGCCAGTGCTTTATCCACTATGCCACCTAGCTGCCCCCATCATAATGACTTTTAAAGAACCTTGAATTTCAATAAGAAATTTGTTTTAGAAATTCTAAGTAACACAGTAGATAGAACACCAGCCTTGGAGTGAGGAGGACCTGAGTTCAAATCCAGTCTCTTAACAATTACCTAGCTGTTGTGACCTTGGGCAAGTCATTTAATCCCATTTCCTTAAATAAATAAAAAAAATTTTTAAAGAAATTCTAAGTAAAAGGGGGTAGTGCAGCATTAATATTATAATCTTTTTATAATATTAATGAAAGTCTTGAGAAAGACAAAAAAAATTCTTTATAATAGTTTAGGGATTTCACCATGTTAGAGTGAAAAGATAGCAAAAAATACGAAAATACCCCGGAAGACAATCAGAAGACAGTGGTTGCCATCCCTCTTCTTCCCTGATATGTTTGACTTAAGGCAAGTTCCTGGAACTCAATTTCCTCATTTATAACATTAAGGAATTAGACTCCTGATTGCTAAGATCTCTTCCAGCCATGACATGTTATCAGTTTATCTCCTTTTATTTGATATCCTATCATATTGTTTGGAGTAGCATGGTGATGCAATGGCTTAGAGATACAGAATCACAAGACTTCAGATACTAACTAGCTGTGTGACCTTAAGCAAGTTGCTTAATCTCTAATTTGCCTCAGTATATTCATCTGTGAAATGGAGATGGGGTAGCCAGTTGACACAGTGGACTTAGAACCAGAAAGAATTATTTCCCTGAGTTCAAATCTGATCTCAGACACTTTTTGGCTTTGTGATTCTGAGCAAGTCATTTAACTATGTTTGCCTAGTTCCTCAACTGCAAAATAATCTGGAAAAGGAGATGCCAAATAACTCCTAAATCTTTGCCAAGAAACCCCAAAAGAAGTCATAAAAAGTCAGACACAATTGAAAAATAGGAATGATGATAAAGCACCTATATCCTAAGATTGTTGTGAGGAGCTAATGAGGTAATAATTGTAAATCCCTTAGCACAACGCCTGAACACAGTAAGTGATATATAAATGTTAGCTATTGTTGATGTTATTGTTACTATTATTATTTCTCATTGTCCTTCCATTGGTATAATGTATCTTTGAATGTTCTGCTTTTCTAGAATGATTTCTTATTTTCTTATTAATAACAGTTTTAAAGACCATCTAACATTCTAAAGTATGGCCCTTTCTTGGGTCATTTTGTTCTGTTGCAACAGGATTTAGAAGCTTTAGAGATTCTCTTGTCCTAGCTTTCATATTACTGCTACAGTAGCATTAATATGGAATGGAAAAGTGACTTCCCAATAACATAGTTAATATAATAAAGTACAAAAGTCAACAATCACACACACACTTCTTCTGACTCCTAATTAAATACAATTCCTCCCACATGACACATAGGCAATAGATTCAGGACAGGATGAAGCATATGTTTTTAGACTCATCCAATAAGGGAATTTGCTTTCCTTAACTCTGCATATTTGCTACAGTTTTATTTTTCCTATTTTCTCAAGGTGAAGAGATAGGAAAGAAAGAAGCTAAATTTTTGCTAATTGAAAAGTTTTAATTTAATTTTAAAACACATACTCCCTCTCCTTGCCAAAAAAAAAGGTATGGTTTTAACTGCACTGTGTTACCTCAATCACAAAATTTCTTACTTGTTTTGAGTTTCAAAATATTAGAAAATGTATCTTTTAGTCCATAGTTGCTCCAGTCTTTTGCCAAAATAAAAGAATTTATATGATAAAGCCCTAAGGTGTTCTATGCCTTAGGTTAACAAGCCAAAGGCTAACTCATTAACATTCAAAGATGAATCAGATAGTGGACCAAGTGAATTCACATTCAAGAAGGATTTTGAAACAGTTTATAGCACTGAAATACAAATATTACTTTAATCTTTCAAGCATTTGCAATATCATAGAGGTGGGTATTCCCTCCAATAAGACAAATTGCAACTCATCTGGTTGAGTTGTATTGCAAAACAATCTAACCCAAGCCTGCATGTCCTGTAAGACTATTGTTCCTATCTCCTTTAGGACCCTCTAGTTCTCCTGACCTTTCACAGATGCCAATGGAGGGTTACTTATCCCTTGTCCTTTTTACCCAGTCCTACAAGTTTCTAAAGGACAGCTATAAATAGCAGAGTATCAGACCTAAAGTCAGGAAGACTGATCTTCCTCAGTTCAAATATGTCCTCAGACACTAGTTGTCAGACCCTGAGTATAACTCTGTTTGCCTCAGTTCCTCATCTACAAAATGAGCTGGAGAAGGAAATGACAAAGCACTCCAATATTTTCACTTTCCCAAATGGGGTCACAAAGAGTCAGATACAACTGAAAGAACAGAGCAATGCAACAACACATGTCTATGTCCCAGAATTTCTGAATAGATGTATAAATCCAAAAACAAAAAAATCAAAATACCAATGCTAATAGGTAATTTTGTGTACTATGCATATTTCTAGAGTGGAAACAGGTCCTTTAAGGAATGACTAAATTAACTGGGTTTAAACCAAAAGAAGAGAAACCTAAGGTATTCATAGTTGATGGATTTTTTTTTTATTTTTTTAGAGGTATTATTTTTTTTTTACCAGATCTGTCAGTTCATCAGCAGAGGTCATTTCTATCAATTCAGATAAGTACCTTCTCTGTGATTTATAGTCTTAGAGAGTTACCTAAGTCCCTGTTGGACTAAATGGTCCCTGGTCTTCCTACCTCCAAGAGGAACCTTCTAACCATGATGATACCCCACCTCTTGAATGTTGCGCATTGGTATTATTTACATAATAAATATGAGATGCCTACCATAAATTTCCTTAAATTATTAATGTTTAATTTAAGTACTAAAAAGTTTATTTTTCTATTTTATTGATTAGTTGGAATGTTCTCTTGTTAGTTACATAAGTTGTAAACCAGGTAACCAACATGGAGTAGTTGGGATACTTATCAATAAGTAATGACATCACCTCTCTTATCACTTAATTTTAAACCCTCTACCTAACTTCCACCCGCATGGTTTGACTGAAACTGCTCTCTCCTAAGTCACCAATGATATCTCAGTTGCCAAATTTAATCTATCTTTTTCATTTTTCTGCAGACTGTGACCCTATCAAGTACACTCTTCTCCTTGACATTTTCTCCTCTACTTTGTTATAATTCTGTCTCTCCTGCTGAACACTTCTTCACAGTCTTTTTGTTGTACCATAATATAGGTCCCATCCATTAACCATGGGTGGCACCCAAGGCTTTGTCCTAGGCCCCTTTCTCTTCTCCCTCTGCATTCTCACTTGGTGATCTCAGCTCTGATGTTTTTAGTTATCATCTCTATACAAATAATTCCTGGAGCTATACATTGAACCCCAGTCTCTCTCCTGATCTCTGCACCTGCATCACTAACTACTTATTGAATATGTCAAGTTGAATATCTCAATTAGCTTCTAATTTCCCATGTCCAAAATTGAAATACTCATCCTTCATCCCTGACCTTTCCCCTCTTCCAAATATTCCTATCACTATAAAAAGTAGTTACATCCTCCTAGCACCTGGACTCCTTATGCTCCAATCTGTTGCCAGATCCTACGATTTTTAACCTTTGAAATGTCTCTTCTATTTATCCCTTTCTCTCCTCCATTATTGTTTCCTTCACCCTGGTATTGGCCCTCATCACCTTTCACCTGAACTATTGCTACATTCTTGGCCTGCTATCTCAAGTCTCCCCAACTCTGATTCATCTTCTACTCTTGCCAAAGTTATCTTTCTAAAGTGTAGGCAGATCTGATCATGTCACATACACCCTCATCTCCAATTCAGTGAACCCCATTGACTCCCTCTTATAAAATCTTTTGTTTGCAGTTGAAAGCTGTTTACAACCCAGCCCCTTTCTACATTTCCAGTTTTCTTTCACTTCACTCCCTTCCAAGTACTCTACAATCAAGCAGCACTATATTAGAAATTCACTTTTCCTTTTACAAGTCTCTCCCTCCTGCCTTTCCATTAGTATTCCTCATTCTTGAAATGCTCTCCTATCTCACCTCTGCCTCCTGAATTCTTTAACATCCTTCTAGACTTAGCTCAAATCCTATTTTCACAAGAGGATTTTTTTTACCATCACCACCTCCCTACCCCCACCTCCAGAGTGCCTCCTGAGATTATCTCCCATTTATACTGTATGCCTATATTAACAAAATTGTTTGTATTTTACAGTGTCATATTCATTTCCAGCATTGAACTATTTGACACTACCAAGGACCATAGTAGTTAGAATTTGATTTTCTGGGTTTTTTTAACTATGTCTAATGGTGGCTAGGTGGCACAAAGTATAATGCTCTAAGTTTTGAGTCTAGACTAGGTTCAAATCTGGCCTCAGAAATTTACTAGCTGTGTGACCTTAGGCAAGTCATTTAAACCCTATTTATCTCAATTTCCTCAACCATAAAAGGAGCAATAGAAAGAAATGGCAAGCCACTCTAGTGTCTTTACAAAGAAAACCCCAAATGCTGTCATAAAGAGTTGGACACAACTGAAAAATGACTGAAAAAATGAGCTGGAGAAGGAAATGGCAAACCATTCTAGTACCTTTGCCAAGAAAACCCCACATGGGGTCACAAAGAATCAGACATGACTAAAATGACTGAACAACAAGTAACTGTGCCTACAGGAAACAGGGCAAGGACTCTGGGTGTCACTGCTATTCCCATATATTTTGTGAACAGGGTCTGAGCTAGTCTCATGAGAGTATGAGAGGCAAATGGTGATAGTAGTTTGGCATGCCAGGTTCATGCTGAATCATATCACTCCTTCAAGTCTCAATGAGGTGATTTACTTACAGAGCAGGATTGTCAATTAATGAAATTCAGTTTCCTAAGACCTTATGCAAGTCCAAAACATAAAAATTTCAAGAAGACTGAATAAGCAGAACCACAATGGCTTGTTAAAGGAAAAATTGAAAAGAATCAAGAATGTTCAGAGAACAAACATAACCTCTAAGAATAATAATATCTTGGAGGAAAACCATTTTTCTCTCCCATAAAACATTCATTGATATCACTGGCAGTAACAGAATAAATATCTGGATAAAGAATTAATTTATTAATTTAATAATAATAATAATAATAATAACAGTTAACATTTTATAAACCTTGAAGTTTGCCAAGCCCTTTATAGACATTATCTCATTTGTTCCTCAACCATGAGACAGGTATCCTCACTTTATATGAATCAGCTGAGTCTGAGAAAGGTTAAGTGACTTGTCCTGTATCACAAGTCTGATATCTAAGATGGGACTCCAAACTCAGGTCTTTCTGACTCTGGACCAATCATTCTCTCCATATCAACCTGCTTTATTCAGCAAATACTTATGAGACGCTGACTGTGTAAAGAATACTGCATTCGTGTATAGGTCTGACTGTGTGGCAATTTTTGTAAGTTGCATCTCATCCCTGATCAATTATTCTTAAATCATGTTACTCATAAAAGGAATAAGCTTGATCATCACTATGACAAGGAAGACAACTCAAAGTACAGACTTCATTGACAGTGGTACATCAGAATCTTCCACACATACATATAAAGGTTGGAGAATCTTAATCAGGATGGGAACCATCCAAACGAGGGTGATACTGATCAATTTTCTTAGAAGGTTAGGCAAAGTTTATAATAAAACCACACTGCAAACATATAAGTGCATAGAGACTGATTTCTTGTTTTCCTCATCCCATAGTTATTCTAGTCACATTTTAGCTTCAGGAGCAACAATGTGTAACATGATCTTTGATGCTTTTTGGGTTCCCAAGAGAAAAAAAAATGCTTGATTGTACCCTTTCCCTCTTTCTTCCTCTTTCCCCTGAAAAAGCAGCCGCTCTCTTCATAACAGATGCAGAATACATTACAAAAGACTCATCTGTTGAAGTTTAATTTCATTTTCAGTGCCATGTTTTCAGATAATAAATTTGCTCCTTCCTCTGCTGAGATTAGTGTATTTTCCCCTCATTTTAACAATGACTATACTTGAAAAAAGATAACTGAATCTTGACATAATTTCCATTTAAAATTAAGCTGAATATTTCATCCTTAGTATGTTTTGAAGAAGATTGGGGGCTGATCATTGTTAAAAATGTCTTGGTAAAATGGCCAGTAATTCTAAGGCTCAAAACCTGCCTCCCCCTTCCTAAATTACGTCCCCATGCTTTAAAATACCATAATATATGAAGCAACAAGGTGGAATGATTGAATTTGAGACACAATACACATTTGTTGTATAACCCTCTTGTGTAAGTTTCCTGATTCTGTTTCCTTATCTGTAAATTGGAAATAACATTTACACCATCTACCTCAGCTGAGAAAAGGAAACATTTGCCCTCTCTACTTCATGGGGCTAGTGTGAGGAAAAAGTGCTTTATCAGCCATGAAAACTTATATAAATGTCAGTTATTAGTATGATCCTCCTTGCTTGCCTTTCCCAGTGTGATGGGTGGGAAAATAGCAAAGATGGAAAGCTCAAAAAAAGAATTGATAATTTCTCAGGCTTTGAAGTACAAGCTGATCTCCCTGGTTGAGAAAAAGGTAAAAAGAGGATATTAGAGAAAGTCTCTATATGGTCAAGCTCAGTAGTTCTCCTTTTTTCTCTCCTTTTTTTAAAGAATTATTTATTAAGCACCCATTATGGAAATTTTGCTGGAAATGGACTCTAATGAAATCAGAGAATATATATGTTCTCTGCTTCATCCTCCACCCTTGCCAAAATTACTTCCTATATTATACTTTTTTATTTCATAGGGGTCTGTGTGTCTTTATGTGTGTGTGTGTGTGTGTGTGTGTGTGTGTGTGTGTGTGTGTGTGTATAACTTCTACTTATTTACTTCCCTTAGATGTAAGTTCCTTGAGGGCAGGTGCTGCTTTGATTTTGTAATATCCCCAAAAGCTTGAACAGAGCCATTCATCAGATTAAGATGAATTGAATTGACAAGTGGTTAAACACAACTTCTAGTGAGGTACTCTATGAAAGACTCTCCTCCATGCCAGGGTACCCTGCCAAGCTCTTCAGAGTGGAATGAAAATTAAGGGAAAAGAACTCAGTAGAGAAGACTGAAACTTACTTTTAACTTCTGTCTTCCCATTGGCATCAGTACATAAAATTTGGCCATAACCTTTGAATCGCTGAAGTCTCTGTACCAGTTAGGTTGCATAGTAGGTACAATGCTGCACCTATAATCATCTTTATGAGTTTAAATCCATCCTCAAACACTTACTTACTAGTCGTGTGACCCTGGACAAGTTGCTTATTCTGTTTGCCTTAGTTTTCTCATCTTTAAAATGAGGTAGAGAAGGAAATGAAAACCATTCCAGTGTCTTTGTCAAGAAAATCCCAAGTGGGGTCAAAAAAAGAGCTGGACAGTTGGACATGACTAAACAATAATATTGTTATTAATATTATTAATTCAACATTTATTAGATACATAATATATGAAGAACATGACATAGGAATATCCTTTGCTAGTGCAGTATAGTATGCACTTTAAAATGGCTCTGGCATACTTTGAGCTAGTAGTCAAGCTAGGCATTACTAAATCTAAAGATCCTATGAGCTGAATGTTTTCTTAGTAAATAATAATTTACTCCTGGCAAAAGAGAATAGTACCATTTATGTCAGCGAGTATGAAACACACCTCTTCCTTAAGGTAGTAAGATGGGAGGGCAATGGATTGTGGGTTTGAAATGTTATGTATTCTATGAGTTGAGGCTATATTTTTTGGTTTTGTTTAATACTTTACTAAAAGGAATATCTCACCTCCTCCTTAAGCTAGCAAGATGGGAGGGTGATGGATTGTGGGTTTGAAATGTGTATTCTATGGGTTGAGGCTGTATTTTTTGGTTTTGTTTAATCCTTTGCTAAAAGGAAGATCTCAGTGATAGGCATTATCTGGAAATTTCTGTGATGTAAAAAATTAATGTGATTGGGAAACAATAAACATTTTTTTAAAGAGAAATGTCTGAACTCAAGATATAAAGGCAAATAACACATAGGTATTTTGAATTAGAGATAGAAAGAGGAAACTGATAACATTTGAACTCCGTTACATCATATTCAGAAAGCTCTGAGAACCAGTGGACGTTTTCTCATTTATTTGGATGAAATTCAATCAACTTCCTAAATGAGTTAGGGAAGAGTGAGTTAAGCCTGACAAAATTGGATGCTCTGCAATCACACTCCATATTTACTGGGTGCAATTCAATTCAGTGTATAAATTTGCATGAGATATTTGCATATGTAGGAAAAGGTAAGGACTACCAATTTTAGCACAAGGAACCTTGCTTCCACATCCTAGGATAAATAGCTCTAGCACTGGAAGGGACCTCAGAATCCATCTTCTCCAAGCCCTTCATTTTAAAAATGAGAAAACTGAGTTCAAGAGATTTGCTCAAGATTGCACGAGTAATAAGCAACAAGTAATAAGAAGATCTGAATCCAACTCTTCTGTGCCTCAAATTGATGCTTTTTTTCCTGTATTCCTTGAGGTATTTTGTTCATTGGAGGAAAAACAATTGGAAATAATCCTAATGGCATAGCTTCTAGATCTGTTGACACTGTCAGAAAATACTCTTCATCTGCAACATATTCATCCCTTGGAATATCAAGAAAATTATTTAGGCTTCAACTGCAGAGGACTAGGATCAAAAGCTCTTTCCACCTTCCTTATTCTTCTAGACCTCTTATATTGTGAAGATGAATACTTCCAGTGTTCATTTTAATTGATAGAGGAAAAAATTCATGTGACTCTCATGTATGTTCTGATGGCTGTTTTAAATTGGCCAGGTCAGACAGCCATGGGTGCAGATCTGAAAACTGTCCTAATAAGCATAGATGTTTCCCTATAATTTCTGGTTTTTCTTTTCAAAGGTTAGGACAAATGGAATATTGGTACCCTTATATCTTCTGTGCAGGGTTACTTATGCTTTATTACATTGGACTATCTTCATAAAAGAGGGCTCTGGATTCATACTTTCAATATTAATGTTCTGCTTTATGAAAATATTTTCTTACCAAGACTAGGATTTTGAACAAACCAGTGAAATAATTTTTGTCATTCTGATGATGAAAAAAATAAAGTGAAGGGTAATGCAATATAGTCATTCCTAGTGGCCTGATTTCAAACACCTAATTGCCTTCTGTTTTACAAATGAATGACTGGTTTTGGTTCCTAATCTCCTAAATGGAAGGATAGCTAAACAAAACCTGCATACGATGAAAATAACTTGGTATTTCCAAGGACCCTAAGGTTCCAGTTCCCAGTAGTTTATGAATCTATTTTGAAAAATTTTGCTCATCCCTTAGAAGTAGTTTAAGAAACTACTTTGAGAGCTATAGTAACTCATTTTATCCATTGTTTAATAAATTCAAGGCCAGGATAACATCATGAGAAAAACTGTTTTGCCAAATATAGCTCTCTTTGGACATTCTCCCTTGGTGGCATGGACTTGGGAGGGATGAGGGCAAGACAGCTAACAATTGATTGAATGGTACCCTGAGGGACTAGAATTTTCTGCCTCACTAAGTTCAAAAATTTTGTTTTAATTTTTTAAATATGAATTTAACAATCACAAAATAAACATAAAAGAAGAGCAAAAGAAGATTTTATATATATGAAGCCAAAATCTTGTTACATCATTGTTGATTTTTTTAATATATATTAAATTTAGCAGTGAAATAATAGAATGACCATTTTTAAATTTCTCCTTCAGAAATTTGTTTTCTTTTGTATGTGTTTTAATGCATTGTTGATGGTTTTAATTTCTTTTATTTTCTCCTCTTTGACACTACCCACTGACCCCTCTCCAAAAATAGAAATGTTCCCTTATAACAAGTAAGTATAGTCAAGAAAAACAAATTAGCATGTTGGCCATACCTGTAAATATTTTCTCTTACTAGATTCAAAATTCAGATTAGACATAAATACAGCAGGTCAGAGTTCTGTCAGTCAATAAATAACTAGTTCTCTCTAGGATTGCTATCTATTTATTCCAGTGATGCCCTTAGGCTGCCATAGCTAGAACAAGCTGTACCCATTATTGCTTGGCTAGCAAAATATGATAAGAAACATGGCAACAGAGTTTAATACTGATCTTAATTGGGGGGGGGAGAGATTATAACATTTTAAAGTTTTCTTTGATGTATGCATGAGAATTTGGGATACAGATCTAAGCTCCCCCTCCCCCATACAATCTTTAGATTGAATTTGGCTCAGCCAACTTTGAGGCCTTCACTTCTAGAAAATGATGAATTTACTGAATTCAGGGGCCCTGCCTCCTCAGTGACAAAAATCCCTACAAAAAAGCAATTGTAAATTGCACATAAGTAACCTTTATTTATCAAATGACTTATCATCTTAGGAAGGAGGAAGGGAGAAGAATTGGAATTCAAAAGTTTTTTTATATGAATGTGAAACATTATCTTTACATGTAATTTGGAAGAATAAAATTTTTAAAAATTAGAAGCAATCATAAACTCTATCTTCAAAATTATTTTAGCTAAAGAAGAAAAAAGATACTATTGTCTAAATTCTCTGGACTCAAATTATTAGAACTACATTTAATTTCTTTCTCCCCTTTCCCCCTCAAATTAAACCCATCAAAAAGTCTTTCTAGTTTTGCTGATTAAAGTTTACCTTTCTGTTCCACTTGTCAGTATCCTAAGCCAGCCTTTTATCACCTCAAAAGTGAATCACGATCAGTTTCTAGCTTTCATTCTCTTCTTCCTCTGTCTGTAACACAAACTCTATAAAGGTTTAGGATCATAGGAGCATAATATCATAACTACAGAGTTGAAAGGGATCTCATTGATCATCTAGTTCCACACCCTCATTTTATAGATGAGGAAACAAGCCCTTGTCAAATACATATGGGCCATAGGCATCAGAGATAGGATTTGAACCCAGGGCTTCTGACTCTTGGAACAAAATTCTATCCACCATTCTATTAGGAAAAGATTAAGAATTTACAATATGCTTCCCTGCCAAATTCAAACTCCTCTTCAGATTTCTCCTCAGGGACATGATCCTGTGCTCCAGACTCATTTCTATTTATTTCCCAAAAGACTCTTTTTTGATACCAAAGAAAGTCTTCAATGTGATTTCATTCATAGTTTCCTAATCCCCAATTCTGTGTCTGTATGCTTCATCCTTAATTCAGTCTGAGGTTTAATGAGGGTAGAGAGTCTGTCGTTTTTTTTAATCACTCTTAAACACAGTCCTAATAACTTACTTAGAACAATTAAGTTACAATTAGTGTTGGTATCTGTCAGACTGGACACCCACTATAATGGAAATCTGACTTACTTCTAAAGCTGCCTTTTATATATCTTATTCTTTGATCATCCCGAAGGCCAGCTTCTATGTCATCCATTTTTAGCTATCTATTCAATTCCATGGAATATGGGTCTCCTTGACACTCTAATATTTAATAAGGATTGACACATTTAGAAAAGAGAATGACATAGGTTCACTTAGTCACTAAGGTTTTTTTTTTTGTCTTTTTTAATTCATATATACTAGGTGTCAGTACTGTATGGTGACTAAATGATGTGTTGGTAGTGGTGGTGGTGGTGGTGGTGGTGGTTGTTTTTCAGTTGAATCTCACTTTTTATGACCCTTTTTGGAGTTTTCTTGGCAAAAATATTAGAGTAGTCTGCCATTTCCTTCTCCAGTGCATTTGACAGTTGATGAAAATGAGGCAAAGAGGGATAAGTGATTTGCCCAGGGTCACACAGATACTCTATAGACTATGCCACACAACTGCTCAGCTAAATCAATTGTCACCAAAAAGTTATTAATAGCCAAGTTTGGTGGCACACATTTGAAAACTCTCCTACTAGTTAGGCAGATCTATTGAACTCAGAATTTCTAAGCTGCAGCAGATTAAGCCATTTGGGGGATCCATAGTAATACTAGCATCAATATTAATATGACTGATAGAAGCAAGAGATTCATCATGTTGCAAAAAACAAGGATGAATCAACCCAGGTCAGAAATAAGAAGTTTAAATGATCAGCAGTGACATTGGTCTATATATAGCCCCTGCACTTCGAGAGAGACAGAGAGAGAGAGAGAGAGAGAGAGAGAGAGAGAGAGAGAGAGAGAGAGAGTCATTTGTTTAGGTAATTGCATATTATAATTAAGGTATATCATTAAGTTATGAGATAATTGAAAGTTTTATTAGATAAAGTAGTTTTTAAGTAATATCTGTTAGAAACTATGCAATATACACACCTTGATTGTCCACTCCTCATTAATCACAAATATTTGAGAAGGCAAGATATATGCTTTCTTGAGATGAATTGACTTTTGTGTTCAAGAATCACTCAATTTGAAGAATATATTAAGTGAGGATGAATGAATTTATACACATGTATAAATGCACACATGTGTGTATTATGAACATGTATGAGTATATACACATGTATGAGTGTGTATATTTAAGTATATGTATTTATAATTGCATAGATTTTTCATCCAAAAATAAAACTGTAAGCCATCCTTTTCTTTAACATTTTCACTGTTTCATATCAGGCTGCTTGTTTTTAAAATTGCCAAAATCTAATGACTGTGAAAACTGTCATCTAGATTCAAGAAATAGAAATTTATTTAAATTAAAATTCTCTCCTTTGCATCTTTGCCATTCTTCATTCAACTAAAAATATTGTCTTCACTTGGTGCCCCTGATGGACAACTGAAAGATGAGATAATGTAGCTTAGAAAAGATAGCTTGGATCCTAGGTTACCCTTCATTTTTCTCCTCCTCTTGACTTGTACCAGAATCTCCATTCACCGGTTGCCTCCCTTGCCATTATGCAATGAAGAACTCTCCAAGTGATATCTGGTATCATTTTTAGTGTAACCCTCACTCCCTTATTTCAGTTTATGCATTACTTTATAAAAGAGGTAGGAAGATGAAATATGATAAAAGCAGAAATTCAACACATGATCTTTAAACAATATATTAGCAAATTAATCTTTTGCTATAAATCAAGTAGAAAGAAAATAATGTTTTTGGTGTTGTTGCTCACTCATTTTTCAGTTTTGTCCTTCTCTGTGAGCTCAATTAGAATTTTCTTGATAAAAATACTTACTTGATTTGCCATTTCTTTCTCCAATCCAATTTACCCATAAGGAAATTGAAGCAGGATTAAGGGATTTGCCCAGGGTCACACAACTAGTAAATATCTGAGGCCAGTTTTGAACCCAGGAAGATGAGTCTTCTTGACTCCAGGCCTGGCACTTCATCTACCACACCAGAGAGCTGACCAAGGTAAAGAGCAGTATATGCCTATTTATTATTTGAAAATGATAAGACAAATCAGAAATAGTTCCAGAATTACTGTTATTATTATTGAAAAGGAGATGAAGGTCTGAAATCTCCTGCTCCTGATCATTCAGATTGTCCAGGAAAGTCTCACTGTCATCCTAAAGTTGTTAGTTATTTATGTACATTTTTTATTTAGAATGTAATCTCCTTGGAACTACTTCATTGTCACCAACAGAAGGCTGATCTTTGATTCAAAATGACATTTAATGGCTCATAATTGACACATAAGTGATCCTAAGCAAATTCTTTAGTTTCTTAATTATAGAACAAGGAATCAATCATATTATTTTGATAGAAGTTTTCTCACCAAAGGACTTTCAACAAAATTTATCACACATCTAGGACAGTTTTTTAAAAGATCAAGAAACAACTTTGCACAGTGTTCACAAGTTCATTGCATAAATAATGTGCTAAAAAAGTAGTTTCAATTGCTAGATCAATATTTGGTTTCTCCAGTCTACAAATATGAATTTCTAAATTTAAATTGTACTTTAAATGCTTAATGTGTGATGATTAATGCAGATTTTTTTATTTAAAAATATCTTGGAAATTCTGAGACAATTACATGGTAAATGTGCCTAAATTCATTCTCACTTTTTTTTTCCTTCTAGTTCTGACCAGCGAGTGCCATGTTCTTCTTCCTACCATAGTTCTAGCTTACACTCAAGTGATGGCATGACAAAAACAGGACCAATGGGCCTTCCAGACCTAAGACAAGTGCCAACTGTTGTGATTGAATGTGATGACAATAAAGAAAATGTGCCTCATGAATCTGAGTATGAAGATTCCTCCTGCCTGTACACAAGGGAAGAGGAGGATGAAGATGAAGATGAAGATGATGACAGCTCATTATACACTAGTATGTCTGAACTTTTCATCAGATTCCCATTCCCAACTAATTTTCTCTCTGCTTCCTCAAAGCATAAGGAAAACCCAAAGTGAAACCACACTTCTTCTTCTTAAAGAGGCTTACTGTATCACCATAATTTTTTTAGTCACAGAGAATGCTCAGTAATTAATGCCAACTGCTGTGTATGTAATTATTCATTTTCATTCAGACACCAACAACTTTGGAAGACCAGAATTTAAATTTCCTGTTTAGGTGACTTGAAATATGCTGAGAAAGGGAGTGGAGAAAGAAGAGAAAAGTTCAAGATCCATTATTCTAGGCCTAAATAATAAATCCTTTTAAAAATGGCTCTCATTTGAATATAACATGAGCTATAATCCTGATAATTTAAGATAAAATAGGAGAGAAAGACAAGACAAACAAAATCCACAGGAAATCCCCAAATCTTTTGCTAGCCAACAGCTTCAATTCCTTTTTCCACCAAACCATTAACCAAACTGCTGATAACTAGTAGAATTGTCTCCTTTCTTCTTGCAAAGGCAAGGGGAGAACAACATAATCAAAGCCTCTTTGACAAGAATGTTAATGATGACCAAAATGCAGGTGAACCAATGATCCCATGGAATTATTAATCCACAAAATTAAAAATCAGAGCCTCAGTTACAGCTGATTATATCCTAAGAAATAGAATTTTGCCAGTAATATCTCATCCAGGTTGAACTTTTAGAATTTGCAAAGCAATTCCTTTACAACAACCTTATAAAGTAAGTAAAGTAAGTGTTAATATTCTGAAAGATTAAGTAACCTGACTGTGACATCACAAATAATTATTTGAGCCAGGATTTTGACCCAGAACTGCCTTCTCCAAATCGAATGAAATCTTTTCTGAGTAGTTGCTTGCACTAATTGTTAAAAAGTAAAGTGCTACCAAATACCATTCCCTAATACAAGAGATATTCCATTATCTAAATTCTTTTGGCTACTCAAGTTTATTTATACTCCAATCAAGCAAGGCTAACATCTTAACAGCTGCCTGCACAAAATATACTCATTTTTGTTTCTATAATTTTACTCATGACATTTTCTCCACTTCCTCTATCCATCCTTTGAAGACTCACATAAATCAATGAAGGCTTCTCCAGTTACCAAAGCTAACCTCTCCCTTTGCAGACTGTTTATTGTCACCACCACACTCTTTAGCATTCTGTAGTCCTTGAATTACTAAGTGATAATTAATATAAATTGTAAGATACCTGAAGGCAGGGATCATGCTTTATGTTCCTATTATCTACAATACCTCAGAGAATACTACATGCTTGATTGAACTTTAAAATTGCATTTGAGCTGAAGCTAAAATTCTTTTGAATATTATGGCTTTTTCTTTCTAATATTATCATGCAGCTATTAGTTGTTGGAAAGGAACATAGGTGTTTGTGGGAGTGAACACTCTGTTTTTCTTCTTCTTCCAGGTTCACTGGCTATGAAGGTATGCCGAAAAGATTCCTTGGCAATCAAGCTCAGCAATAGGCCCTCCAAGAGAGAGCTAGAAGAGAAAAACATTTTACCCAGGCAGACTGACGAGGAGAGGCTGGAACTGAGGCAGCAGATTGGTACCAAGCTTACAAGGTAGGGCTGCTGCTCAGCCTTTTTAAAAAAATTTCTCAATGAGATCATAGAGAAGAATATATTTTTCTGGCCACTGGGTAAGTCAACCCTATCTGTGACAGCAGAAGGATTTCCTTTGAGGTGATTTGACTTCAAATCCACTCATTGGGAAATGGGCATTATTTCTCTTTTAAACCAATCATCTCATCTTTCTCACTTGAGAAGTCATTTAGGGTGTATAATTTAGGTAGTTTCCCCAAGGATGATCACTGGAATGAAATAACCAACTGTAGCAAAGTCAGCCTTGTCAAGCAGTATTGCATAGTCACATGAATGTGGAACCATGTTTTGTTGTTTCTGTATTTGCTAACAAACATGATTAAATTTTTTAAAATCCCCTGTCCTCAAAGATTTTATGAATGTAGCGACATGTAATACAGAGCATCCACATCAAAAGAAATAATTGCATATCTCCATCAAACATGCCTCTTTTGAAGTAAAGGTCCTTTTCTCCTATGCTCTTTGGCATTCAGACTGACTCCCTTTTAAAAACTGTTCACTCTCTTCCAACTACTTCTTTCCTCCCTAATACATCAGACATAGCTATGGACACCAGTTCTGAAATCTCTACCAAGACCCTAAAGGAGAGGAAGAAAATTATGGAGGAGATAAACTAGTTAATGGTAACACTAATGAGAAAAATAGAGAAGAAGAACTTGACAATGAAGTAGCTGAGAAAGATGGTGAGGAAGAAGATGAAGAAGAAGATGACGATAAGGATGTGGAAGCCAATAAACAATAAGCAAATAAGCATCTAAGGAGGATGAGGCTGCTGAAATCAAAAAGCACACACAGTAAGATAATTAGACACTGGGGGTTGGGATGGGGAGAGGAGGTTATTTTTTTTAAACAGAGAAAGAAAAGGCTTCAATCACTTATTAACCCTCAACTTCCTGTTTCAGAATCTAAACATGGTCACCCTCAAATAGAGAACCCAGGTTTACTGGGTGTTGAAATCAAATGAAGATAACATATTCTTGATGATCACCAACCACAATGAGAATTACCAAAAGGAAGAAGATAAAAAAAGAAATTTCTAAGGACCTAGTTCTCTTAAAAGATCTTTAAAGAAAAAAATGTTCATATTTTTAAGTATATTTTAGGTATAGTCAGTCATTTTTCTATGATTAGATGGCTAAGTGACCTTTGATATGTTCTTTGTCCTGCTTCTGATTTTACTTATGTTGAGATCATATTCCTAATAATCTCAAAGGAGGAAAAAATGCTTAAAAAACTGGAATAAAACATATTCATATTCCAAACATTTCGATAACTTCTATCTGTACATCTATATTTAGCAATAAAATAAGCAATTGATATGTTATTTGACAGTTGGAAAGTCAGGAATAAAGGTGGGATTTTTTCCTCCTTTTCTGTTTTTTTCTTTATCTATGAAGTTCCTGTTAGAGGTTTCTTGTTCTGTTTTGTTTTAAAATGTTTATTTTGTTTCTTTGAGAAATGTGTGATACTTATTGTCAAACAAATAACAGATATTTTATTTTATGGAGTCGTTCTAAAAGGAAGAGGGGATTACTATGAATTTGGTGGCATTGAGGTGCTGTTTCCAGATGAAGGCAGATAATAATTGTGAAGTAGCTTGCCCTGGTTAAATGGAATCTATATTATTTAATTCGTTTGGGGGCATGTTTTTTGGAAAAATATTGATGGGCAATAAAGATAAGTGTATTAACTGGAGTTCTATGGTCTAGGGAAGAAAACCAATCAATTGTTTTCAAATGTTTGAAGGGATATCATTTAGAAGAAGGACTAGTTTTATTCCATTTTGTCCCAGAGGAACAGATTTAAAGAAGATAAAAGCTCAATGTAAAGAGAAATGTCCCAGGGATTAGATCTATCCAAAAGTGGAATGGGCGTTAGAAGGTTTCCCCTCAGTAGAGACCTTCCAGTTAAGACTGTGTGACTTATGCTGTTGGATATTATAGAAGAGAATCCTGTTCAGGTAAAAGTTGAACTAGATGGTCTTTGAAATCCCTTCCAAGTCTGAAATTCTGTGATTCTCTTTTATCAAAGGATGGGCAGATAACACACTCTTCCATCAGTACAGTAGACTGAGTTATTTTGGGATACTTAAGTAGAACTTATCTTTCTTTAATAATATGTTTGTCCCCTGGGGCATGCCATATTTGATGTGTCAAGGTGTATAACCTTATCTCCAAGACAAAATAACCTGGTCTCTCTGATGTCCATCTCTCCTTTTTTGTCCTTTTCAAGTTGAATTGGAAGGGGTCCTATGGGAATTTGAAAGAAGTGTTTGATTTAATATTAGCTTAGAAATACAGGGCTTTTTAAGGAAAACCCAAGAATAAGCACCATTATGAAACTTCTAGTTATGGAGTTTTGATTGATTTAAGGCTTATTCAACCACCATCTTTCCTTTCTGCTGTTCATAATATACAAAATATCCATATGTATAGCAACATAAATCTATAATCCCTGCAACTGGGATAGCTGAGGTTGGTAGATTCCTGGAGTTCAGGAGTTCTGAACTTCAATTTCCTGAAGTCAATATAATGTCACACTCAATCTGGGAGTGGTATGGTGCCCCACAGACTAGGGGAACATCAAGCTACCCTACATAGTAGGCATTTTGTTTTACTGAGTTGTTCTAAAAGGGAGAGAGGATTACTATGAATTTGGTGGCATTGAGGTGTTGTTTCCAGATGAAGGCAGATGATAATTGTGAGGTGGCCTGCCCTAGTTAAATAGAATCTATATTATTCAATTCCTTACTGGGCACATTTTTGGAAAAATATTGATGGGCAATAAAGATGAATGCATCAATTGAAGCAACTGGAAAAACCATCTTAGATCAGAAACCCAGCAAGTCAACTCCCATATTGATTGGGATAAGTTTGGATTTTTGAGTAACTGTTGCATTATGCAGCCTAATAAGATAAAGAGATGTAGTCCAAAAAAAATAAATAAATAGGACTAGAAAAAGTAAATATCACAAATGACAAGGTATTCAAATTCTGTGATAGACTAAGAAGAAAGTCATTGGATTAGACTAGCTAGTAATTTGTGTCAATTTAATCCTTATTCCTTACCATTCCAAGGTTAAGATTTCACATCTATGAAGAAAATTACCTTTAAAATGAATTTAGACTTTTGTATTCAGCAAGAAGGCAAATAGGAAGAATTAACATCTGTTCTTCTTCATGTTCCTGCATCCTCTCATCAAACCCTAAATTGTGGAAGGTGGAGGTACTCAGCAAAAAGTTAACTAAATCAAATGGTTTCAATCTATGAGTTTACAGGCATTCTTGGCAGAAGACCTAAATTTTGAGAAGAAATATATCACAAGAAAAGTTAAGGTTAATCAATGAATTGTGAATTAATATTGGGACTGCTTTAGAAAAGGAATGTCACTGAATGGATCAACAGCTTTCAGGAAGAGCCCTTCCAAAAGGGAGAAAATAGATAGAATATAAAGTAAACAATAGGTGAGGGTAGGCAGGTAATCAATTTCAACAGCAGGAACAGAGGAAAAGAAAATTTCTATCAATAACAAAATGTCATGGGGCTTTAGGGAAGCTACAGAGATCTAAACGTAGGTGCCACAGCCATCATCACTCAGAGAGCTGTTTAGACCTGGTCTGGAGCTATGACTCCATAATTGGAGGACATCAGGACATCATTGATGGCAAGTAGAAAGTTGTATAGGGGCAATTAGAAGATTATAAAAGAGGCGTGGCATAGTGGATAGAGTGCCCCAGCCCTGGAGTCAGGAGTACCTGAGTTCAAATCCAGCTTCAGACACTTAATTACCTAGTTGTGTGGCCTTGGGCAAGCCACTTAACCCCATTGCCTTGCAAAAAAAAAACTAAAAAAAAAAAAAAGATTATAAAAGCTCTTAAGAAAATAGCATAATAAAACTGTTTTAAAAATTTCTCCTCTAGTCTCAAGCAGTAGGTGTCTCAGATATTTTTTTTTGGAAGTGGGGATTGGAATTTGTTTTATACTACCTGTAGTGATGAGATTTTCCCTTAAGTAGAAGTAAGTGAGAAACTATTTTCCAAGTAGTTTACCTTGTATTTTGCATTTTTATTTAAAAAATAATAATTCTTAATAGCAGGTTATGGTTTGAAAAATACTTCACATATATTATCTCATTCAGTCCTAACAACCATAATGAGTAGGTACTATTATTGTGTCCATTCTACAGATGACAAAACTGAATATGAACCTACAGATGCAGATCACATAGCTCAGAAGTGGCTGAGCTCTGTTCTTCCTAATTCCAAAGTCAGTGTTCTGTCCCCATTGCTGTCAAGTTGCCTTTGTGGGCCCTATTTGTCTCAACCTATTCACATTTATAAATGTAAATGGGTCTAATTTCCAGGGCTAGTCACCTCTACCAGAGCCTTCTCAGAACAGAGGGAATCTCATTTCCCCTTACTCCCAGTTCCTTGGAAAACCAGTGATAACACCTGAAAGAGACCAAATTGCCACCTATCAAAAACTTAGAACTCTAGAAAGTCTTCCGGGATTCCAAGAGATTTAGTGACTAGTAAGTGTCAGAGGAATGATTTAAATCCAGACCCCCCCCAACTCCAGATCTACCATCAGTACCCCAACATACATAATCCCCTTTCTTCATCAACTAGAAGTAGAGGTTACAAAACCCAAAAGTAGACAAATGCAAATAAATGAATGAATTAAAAAACATTAATTAAGCACCAAGATGGTTTAGTAGATAGAGTGCCCAGGCATGGCATTTTCTTGACTTTAAATCTGGTCTCGGACACTTACTAGCTGCGTGACCCTGGGCAAGTTATTTAACCCTTTTTTGCCTCAGTGTCCCCGTCTATAGAATGAGCTGGAGAAGGAAATGGCAAACCACTTCAGTAATTTTGTCAAGAAAATCTCAATTGGGGTCAGATATGACTGAAAATTACTAAACAACAATAATAACACTAAGCTAAGGCTCATGCATCTGAAGCTATTTCTGGTTTCTATAGCAGGCTATTTGCAAATAAACGGTTTCTTTATTGTGCCCCTATAGTCATCATACTCAGACTTCACAGAATGCCACTCAAAAATACAATCAGAGCTCCTGATCAGGTTATTATGGAACCTGAAACAAAAGAGGAAGAGTAAAGGATCTTAAGTAGACTCTATAAACCCTCCAACTGAAAACAACCAGGTGTTATTTCCTCCCCTGTTAGAACGTGAGCCCCTTGGAACAAACACTATTCTTCACTTTTCTCTGTATTTCTAGACCTTAACACAATACTTGATGCTAATTGAAAACTTTTCATTCATTCAATTCAGTTCTATACACCAACAGAGATCCATGGATTCCCATGGTGCCATGGATTCTGTGACTAGAGTATTATCCATTGGTCCCATGAATATGCTATGATATATGTCTATTCCCCTTCCTTGTTCACTAACCCAGACAGAAAAAAATAAAGCAGAGTAATCCACAAATTATCAGGGGATTTACAGATGGTGAGAATGGCCAAAATGTGACTTTCAGCCTAAGGGTGCTGACCAATAACTTTGCTTTGTTAAAATTTTGTTCACTCTCCCTGTCTCTCCTCTAATAAGGTCACCTTGGTTAGGCAGTGAACATTCAATAAGGATTTAAAACAGCAGTTTTGTACAGAAGTGGGAAAATAGTGTGACCAGACCAGATTATCATTTCAAATTTTTGGAGGGGAAGGGATGGAAGAGTATATTGAATATGATTTTCATATGAAGGAAGTGTGGCATGTTAGACAGAGCCTTAGTCTTGAGGACAAATAAGCCTGGCTTTGAATCCCACAGTAAATGGTTATCTGACCCTTTACTTCTCTGACACTCAGTTGCTTTGTCTATTAATTGGGAATAAAAATAATGCCTGCCTGTCTCACCATGTGAGAACCAAATGAGATCATGTTATTATTATGTTTTGCAATTTTTAAGGCACTCTATGAATGTGAATTTCTAATACATTTGTTATGATTGATGCAGTGGAAAAAGACCTTGGTCTGTAATCAAAAAGATCTGAGCTCAAATCTGACCTTAGCCAGTCACTGACTATGTAATCCTGGGCAAGTCACTTAACCTCAGTTTCCTCAACTCTAAAATGTAGATAATAATAGCACCTATTTCCCAGGGCCTCTGCAATAATAAAATGAAATGTTGGCAAAGCATTTAGAAGAGTGCCTGACACATATTAGGCATTTTATAAATGCTAATTGTTATCAAGAAGAAGAGGAAGAGTAAAAGGAATAGGAATAGGAATAGGAATAGGAATAGGAATAGGAATAGGAATAGGAATAGGAATAGGAATAGGAATAGGAATAGGAATAGGAGTAGGAGTAGGAGTAGGAGTAGGAATAGGAGGAGGAGGAGGAGGAGGAGGAATAGGAGGAGGAGGAGGAGGAGGAGGAGGAGGAGGAATAGGAATAGGAGGAGGAGGAGGAGGAGGAATAGGAATAGGAGGAGGAGGAGGAGGAGGAATAGGAATAGGAGGAGGAGGAGGAGGAATAGGAATAGGAGGAGGAGGAGGAGGAGGAGGATAGGAATAAGAAGAGGAGGAGGAGGAATAGGAATAGGAGGAGGAGGAGTAGAAATAGGATTAAGAGTAGGAGCAGTAAAATTGGGAATAAGAGGAAAAGTAGCAGAAATAAGAGTAGGAGTAGAAGTCGTAGAAATAGGCATGGGAGGAATAAGAGAAGTAGGAGTAGGAGAAATGTAGTAGACATAGGAGTAGGAGGTAGGAGAAAGAGTAGTGGAAATGGAAGAAAAAGTAGGAATAGGAGCAGATATAGTAGAAAGAAGAGTAGAAAGAAGTAGGAGGAGTAGGAGTAACAGAAATAGGAATAGGAGTTGTAGAAGTAATAATAGTCTATGTGGGCAGTGAGATTTAGTATAAAGATGTACTCCATGTACTCCAAGAAGTACATGGAGCATGCAAATTTCCCAGGGATTTCTTTCTCTTTTATTTTTTATTTTTATTCTATTTTGGATTTTTTGCAAGGCAGTGGGGTTAAGTGGCTTGCCCAAGGTCACAGAGCTAAGTAATTATTAACTGTCTGAGGCTAAATTTGAATTCAAGTCCTCCTGACTCTGGGGCCAGTGCTCTATCCACTGTGGCGTCTGGCTGCACCCCCCCCCATCTCTTTCTCTTTCAATTTGACACCACTGAATAGAAAATAATTCAAGAAGACCAACTTCAAGTCCAGTTTCTGACTCAGATGTACTATATGACTAAGAGCAAGTCACCTAACTTTTCAGTTCCCCTAGTAATCCTCTAAAAGTATCAACTGAAAGTATTTACTAAAATTCCCCACATCAATAAAATAACATTAAATCTGCCCCCCAAATAGGAAGTTTTAGGACATTTTTTCCCAGAATGATAATCAAGTCCAATAGTTGTAACCATACAAACAAAAGTAAGAATAAAAACAAAGCTGAAAAATAAAAGATGATGAAGTCCATTCTGTAGACAACTTATGATGTTTGAACATAGTACCTGTCACTATGATATATCAGTATTTCACCAGCATGCTTTATTTATGAGAAGGAAACTAATGGGAAGGAATATTCCTCTTTATAATGAACTCTTACACAAAGTCCAATGCCCCCTCTGATTTGAGTACTTTAGGGGGAAAAAAAAGCTAGGGTCTTTGGTCTCTAGGATTTATTAGATCAAATAAATTGACCTCAAGTCCTTAAAGGTTCATGTGTTGATGACTGGGAATTACCATGCACAAGATGTTTTCCTTCTGTATCATACATAGGAACCAAGAGAAATTAAGTCTTCTATGCATATTGTGTACCTCTGAAGCTTCAGGGATCTGCCATCTGAAGCAACTTAGGAAATCTCAACACAAAGAACAAAATGTGGCCAATTATCCTACCCTCAGGGAGTCCCTTGATTGAATTGAAGGGTGTGGAACTACAGGGCTCCCTTGATGATCCCAAAAGGAGGAATAACAAAGCTGACAGGTGGAGAGATGCAAATGATCTATAGAATAAGCCCTAGTGCTCAGAAGCACAAGGAAATATTCCCACAAGAAACTGTTCTCACTATATCTTTGAGATCACTCTCCTTGCTTTCTTTCAGTAACATGTCAAGGTTGTCAAGTAAAAAGAGCATATAAGTCATTGAGTCAAAGAGGAGTTGTCTTCTATCACTGAGATGAGGCTGTGATTGGCACAGTGAGTGGTCAGTTCATTCTTCCTTCTCCATCACTGTTGTGTTCAATCTAGTGATAGCTGACCTTTGGGGATGTGCAATATGTGTTTTTCATGTCATTACAAGCCTTAGGTCATTGCATTCATTCCCCAAACTACATATGCCAAGAGAAGCAATCCCAGAATCCTCTGTGATTACACTAGTCTCCAGAACTCCCTGACTTCTGCATTCTCATGGAGCTTTTCAGTCTGCTAGAGAAAAAACATCAGTTTTTAAAAGTTTATAACCATTGTCACACCTCTACTCTTAGCATTCTTCATTTACCCAGGACATTTGCTATTTTTCTTTTTTTCTTTGATTTACCTCTAACTTTTTTTAATTTAAATATTTTATTTATTTGTTTATCCAACTATATGCAATGGTAGTTTTTAACCAATAATTTTTTGGAAGGTTTTGAGTTTTCTAATTTTTCTTCCTCTGACCCCCCTCACCCAACAGAAAACAATCTGATATAAGTTCTATATTTATAACCGTACTAAATATAGGTCGATATTGAACATGTTGTAGGAGAAGAATCAGATCCAAATGGAAGAAAGAAAACATCAGTGAGAAAAAAGTAACATAATGCATAAGACAACTTTTAAAAATTGAAAATTTTAAGCTTTGGTCTTCATTTAAACTCCACAGTTCTTCTCTGAATATGAATGGTGTTTTCTATCACAAACCTTTTAAAATTGTCTTTGATTTTTATACTGCTGAAATGAACAAGTTCATCATGGTTGATCATCACCTAATGTTGTTTTTAATGTTCTTCTGATTCTGCTCATTTCACTCAGTATCAATTCATACAAGTCTTTCTAGGCTTTTCTGAAATTCCATCCCTCATGATTTCTTATAGAGTAATAGTGTTCCATCATATACATCACAATTTTGCTATTTTTCTTGATATCATACTTCGACCTTCATGACTCAGACCCAACAATTTTAAATCATATTTCCAAAAATGTAAAAAAAATCAGTAATTTCTTTGAAAAAAATGAGAGAATTTTGCCTTTTATCTACCTAGTCATCTTTTGATGTTGACTCCATACTTTCCCTATAGTGTCCCTCTACTTTCCAATATGAAACTGGGTAGAGCCCCCATGATATCAAATCATTCTGTAAGACTGGTAGGAATGGGACTTCTAATGATTAGTGGTAGAAGACAATCTAGAGAGAGTCTGGGGAACATTTTGTCCAGTGCTGGCTAATACTGGAGTTTCATTATTTGACAAAGAAGGAAGAATAGGAAAGGTAAACAAAACTTTTAGAACCTTCTCAGCTTTTGATCCTAAATGAAGTTTTGGAATGAGGGACTGAGAGGCATGCCCTTTCAATTTCAAAATTCCTTCCTAATCACTGTAATTTATTGGGTACAGAAGCATTGGATATTCCCCACTCAGAAGAAAAACAGCCTTCATCATTTTTGTCAATGCCCATTGGTATTTATCACCACCTAAGCTGCAAATAGACCCAATCTCCTATGTCCCAAAATTTAAAAATATCCCTCAAGAGAAGCTGTTAACTAAGTTGGTTTTAGGAATTCAGTCTCTTATCCTTTTTGTTCTTTTTCTGACAGATTTTGGATACTAGAACCGGCTTGCTAGTTTTGCTAACCACCCACCCCTGGGGGTTTTCCCTGCCTTCTGCTACCATCCCACATGTTGCCATGGGCAAACTCAGAAATACCAATTCTCCAGATAGTACTTCTACTAGTTAATTAAAGAAAAATCCAGATTTTGTTGGAATTACTTGGGGTAACATTACAGAGCTACAGAACTTTTATCACACTTGCTGTATATTCAGAGATGTTATTGATAACATCAAGGAATCAAGCCAGGTTTGGGTTGTTTTTCCTTTAGAAACATTTGAACATAAAAGTCTGTGTGCAAAGGGCATTTTGAAACAAATCTCTGTGGGATCCAAATCTATTTTGACTGCTATCATCAGATTTTTCAGCTTGATCTCTGAGACAAGAACACCATATTCCCAAAAAGAATATTTATTAAACACTGTGCCTCAGTCTTTGATTGGGTAGCAATGATTAAGCTTCAGATACCATTCAGATGTTGTTCAGAATTCATACATTTTATTTTTCAAATTAATGTTAGGATAATTGAAAGTTACAGTGAAGGAAGCCCCCAATTTTCTTACTTTCTCAATATCAGATAGAGACCAAGATTTGAGACACAATGGCCTTTGAATGATGGGAATTCATAACTTCAGCTATCACATAATGACCTGCTATATCTAGCCTCCTCACAGTGGGGCAACCTAACCCCCAGCCTACAAGGCTAATAATAATAATAAAATAATAACAACAACAACAACGAATACTTTCATAGTGATTTATTTTTGCATTATTTAAACCTCATACTTCTTTGAGCTTTAGTGCTATCATTAACCCCATTTTATAAAAAAAAGAAATTGAGACTCAGATAGGATAAGTGTCTTGCCCAAGAGCATACAACTCTTATGCATGTAAAGCAAGATTCAGGATCAGATTTTCCTTACTACATGACCAGAGTTTTATTCTTGATGCTAAACATCCCCTTCATCCATCTAAAATCATTCTTTTCCTACAAGGCTAAGCTTAACAATCAGTTTTTCGATGAAGCTTTTATTGACTTTAGTACTCCCTTTAGTTAAAACATTTGTTTCAATTCTGCAGTTTTCTTAGTAAACTTATCACATTTCGGTTCCTCACACTGTAACCTGTATAGTATTCTTCTATTGACCTGTAATGTTTCCCCTTTAATAGAAGTTAAGTTTCCTGAGGGGAGAGCCTGAGAATTTTTCATCTTCATATCCCTAGCACCTTGCACAGTTATTTGTCTATAGAGAAGCAATTGATGAATCTTTGTCATGTTATAAATTGAAACATCTCATAGATGATTGATGAATATAAAAAGTAACTATAATTTGGCCAAAAAATGAACATCTCCTTTGACATGGTGTCCAAATCCTTCCTCTTTATTTTTTCTCTTCTCTCCCCTCTTCTCTTTTTTTCCCCAATTAAACAGCAGCATTTAAGTCCTTATTATATGGAAAGCATTATGCTAAGAGGTGAAGATACAAAAGAAAAAGCCAAATGGTACCTGACCTCAAGGAGCTTACATTTTTAATCTTATTTTTAATTTATAGAGTAAAGCAAATATTTCTATAGCATAGTATAATACAAAGGATGATTGCATATAAAACTGCAAATCTGTTATGTAATCATGCCCCAAGGGAGAACTTTCAGTCATGTATATATACATATATATATATATATGAAGGGTAAACATATGATAATAGTCTGATCATTCCCACAACCTCTATTATGCTTTTCTTTCTTCTGACAAATCAGTTCATTAAGATGCTACAGGAATTCTCTGATCCTTATGCTATGCACTATGAAATAGTTCATATTGGGATATATAGTTCATTAGGCAAGCAGAATGTAGAGCACTGAGGTCCCAAGAGGTCTGAACCAGAAACACTGAGCAGAAGTTGCAAAGAGGCAGATGTAGACTTGGTGTAGGGAAGAGCTCCTATTAATTAGAGCCATTCAGAAGTGGAATGAACTGCCTCTGAAGGGAGTGGGTTCCTTTTTACTAGAAGTCTTCAAGCAAAGGGCAGGTGGCCATTTGTCTGGTGTGACATAAAGAGAATTGTCATTTCTGGTACATGTTAGAATAAATGACTGCTGAGATCCTGTCTAACTTGAAGAGTCCAGATTTATGGAGAGATAACTTTGAACTTGACTTTATACTTGCTTAATGTGTGTGTGTGTGTGTGTGTGTGTGTGTGTGTGTGTGTGTAAAATATCTCAAGACAAGATAAAGTACTGGAAGTGCAGATATGGCAGGTAGAAGAAATAAAGTATAGGAACATTGACTGCTGATCCAATGTCACTGCAGGAGATAATTTCTTCTTGGGCAGAGACATGTTCAATGCCACACTGACTCCTATTTACATGGTGGCAGCTGGAGGTCCCCCCATGAAATAGGATGGCACATAAGAGTCAGTTGAGCCCTCAAATGTATAAGTTACAAAATGATGTTATATGTATGTGCGTCCCTGTATTTTTATGTAATTATATGGAGCTATATAATGACATACATGTGTGTAATTACATGTAGATCTATAAGTGGGTAGCTAGGTAGCACAGTGAATAGAGCACCAGTCTTACAATTAGGAGGACCTGAGTTCAAATTCAGCTTCAGACACTTAACACTTGCTAGTTGTGTGACCTTGGACAAGTCACCTAACCCTGACTACCTGGCATCCAGGGCCATCTGAATCATCCTGATTCATATCTCATCACTGGACCCAGATGGTTCTGGAGGAGAAAGTAAGGCTGGTGACTTAGCATAGCACCCCCTCACTCAAATCCAATTCACATGCATGTACATTTATATATATTTGTTGTTGTTCAGTTGTTTCAGTCATGTTTGACCCTTCATGACCTCATTTGGGGTTTTCTTGGCAAAGATATTAGAGTGGCTCACCATTCCTTCTCCAGTTCTTTTTATAGACAAGGAACTGAGACAAATGGAGTTAAGGAACTTGCTCAAGTTAGTAAGTGTCTGAGGTAGGAATCGAACTCAGATCTCCTGACTCCAGGGTCAACATTATTCACAGCTGCCCACTTGCTTATTAATTTGGACCTCTGAAAAATCTTGGAAAATAGCTAGTGATATCATTATTCTCAGTTTACAAATAAGGAAACTGAGACCAGAGAGAAACCAAGGACACACAGCTAATAAGAAGCAAAGCCAGGACTCCATCCTAAAAGCTTCTGACACCAAAATGCTTACCACAATACAGCTTCTCAATTGTAGTGCCTTCAATTATATAAATTCAGTTCAAACACTTCAGTGCCTCCCCTATGCATAGTGCATTGAATCACTTTATATGGGACAGGTAAGTGGTACTGTGAATGCTAGAGTAGTAACAAGCTTGGAGTCAGGAAACTGAGTTCAAATTCATCCTCAGATAAATGGCTGTCTAGCTGTGTGACCATAGACAAGTCACTTAACCCTCTTTGCCTCAATTTCCTCTGTAAAATGTAGATAATATATAATCATGGTAATAATAATAATAATAAATGTAGATAGAGTTGTTTTGAGCACCCAATGACTTAATAATTATAAAGCACTTAACACAATGTTTGGCACATTCTAAGTGCTATATAAATATTAATATTATAATAAACAGAAAATTAAATAAGCCCACAATATTTTAGAATAGCTTTTCAACTTTCTTGACTACTTACAACAATCTGTCCCTGATGTCTTTTTAGTATGAGAAAGTCACAGGGACTAGGTGGAGGTTTGAATGAGGCCAGATGCAAATAGAATGCAAATGCATTGAATAATCTTTATGTCCATGAGGAATGAATGGTAATAACCCAAATATAGCTTAATTTTTTTCTAGACTCTAAAGACACAAATAAATGAAATTGAAATCAGATACCAAGTCCTCAGTTCAAATACACAGCTATATGAAAAGATCAAACCAAGGCAGTGTGACCTGTGAGCAGTATTAAGGCAATTTGATCAAACCTATGGTATTTGCATAACAAATACCTCCTCTGTTTGGATAACTGAGCCACTTTCGTATCATCAGACATCTTTCTGAAACTGGATGCACAGTAAAATATAAGGTAATAAAAGATAATCAAATTCTTCAAGGATATGATTTGGCCTTCACCAAAATATCCTTAAAGATGCCTTATGAGTAATGGTTACAATACTGTTTGACTGACAGAATAGTAAATGAAGATATTCTTAGTTTAAAAGAAAAAGTTAGCTGCCTAGATGATTTGATTAGAATGGAATGAGGTCCATTTGGGAGGAAGGGTACAATTTTTTTTATCCAGACTTTACCTATAATTTCATTGGTGTGGGAACACTGAAAGCATTCCTCTAACAATGTAGTTCAGTAATTCCCCTGTAACTGCCTACAGATACTATAAGGTTAAGTGACTTTTTAAGGGTCATATAGCAAATATGTGTTAGGAGGAGGACTTCAACTTAAGTATTTCTTGACACTAATGACTCTCTAACCACTATCCCATGTTGTTATGCAAGATCATAACACATGTCCCAAATCACCCAAATAGGGATTCTGGCTTTAAAACCTATATCTTACCTACAAAATAGACATATGTCTCCTAAACTCATCTTAGGGGACTTTAAGCATCATTTCTGCCCTCTCAAAGATAGAACAAGCCCTAGTCCTGTATTCTCCACTATTGAAAGCTGATATATGACATCCCAGATCATGACTGGAGGCCTTGTCACTTCTGTCCATCACTTGCGTTGTTTTACTTTGGGCTTACAGACTAATAGTCAGAAACAAAGGCCCAACTTGTCCTGTGTTTCAGAAGTCCAGTTTCTCTCTGAGGCCCAGCTGCCTCACCACCCCATACATTTTTGAGAGATGTAGTAAGTGCAATTTCAAATAAGTATAGCCTTTCACCCAGTAGGAAGAGAATTGATGTCAGTGTTAAAATTCACAAAGGTTTTTTTTTTTTTAAGTATCCTTCATGGGAGGAAACCAGGCAGCTAAAAGAGAACTATTAGTCTTTAATGGGTTTTATATTTCAGAGCAAAAATATCCTTTTGAAATGGCTATTTAAGTGGCATTCTGCTCTCTAAGGGTACAGGTTCCATTCAGGGTTAATATGGACAGAGAATGGTTCTCTCTCCATGCCTGGGTTAATGTTTTATAATTTTTCTCATCTTAAAACTTCATGCGGGGGTGGAGATTTCAAAGTGGCTGCCTAGCACTTGGAGACTCCGTTGAGTTTTTGAGTGATACACTTCTCTGGATTGTGACTGAGTTAGCAGTAGCTATCCTGTTTAGCTTTAGTGAGGAAAGAAGTAGATTTATCAGTACATCCATCTCCAACTAAAGAAGAATATCTAATGTTTCAAATATTGACCAATATCCCCATTTCCTTCATCCAGTTCTCATGCTGTCATAACCTCCAGTATCTGGTTGGCCACTGCTAGATACTCTCTAGAGCTTATCACATATGTAATGAATCTTGAAGGATGAATAGAGTTTCAACAGATGGAGATGAAGTAAAGGGAATTCTCTTCCTAATAGAATGAAATAATCAAATGCCTGTGGGGGGGGGGGAAGCTTAGATTGTGTTCAGGAAATGATCAATATTCAATCTTGATAAGTGTGGGAAGGAGAAAATGAAATTAGATATCTCCATTAAAAATAAAGTCAAAAACATGAGAAAGCCAGAAAAAAACCCAAGCTAAATAAATGGGTAAAAATAGAAATTAAGGATAGGATCTCGACAGGACCTCTGAATTCTTTGATTTAGGAAACTTCCTTGTACCAGTATAGTCTAGCATTTTCTCTTCAACTTGGAAAAGTCACCCATTTATAGGTTAAATGACCTGCCAAGAGGCAGGCCATGAACCCAGTTCTTCTGACCCAAAGGCAATATCCCCCAAAACTACACCATGTTGCTTCTTTAGAGTTTTCTGAAAAAAAGTTGGAATTAGCTTGAAGTTGGAGTATTGTTCTCAGCTGTATAAGAGGATACTCACTCTCCATCTCCTCATGAGACAAAGAGGAAATGAATTATAGACACATCACTTTTTATAATAATTCTGCCTCTTAGATAAAATTAAAATTTGAGTCACTCATTGTCATTAACAACTATTCTCTTGAAATATATTGCATTACCAGTCTCATTTCCATGGTGAATCATGGTCTTCTCTATCAGCAAATTCTCTTAATTTTATCTTGGTTTGCTTTTCTATAATTGCTGCTCAATGTGTATCATGATGCTGAATATTTTGAACCTAGGTGTTTTATAGCTGAGAAATGTACAATGTAGTAGCTTTGCCTTTGTTTCCATGTGTGTTTTTTTAATCAGGAATGTGTTTCTAATTTCACACAACATCTTGCTAAGTATTCATTAATTTGTCTTATGTTTACATTTCTTCAGCTTATTATAATACAAAGAGTTGGTTACAACCAGAAAAATTGCATGTGTGGCTAACCAAGTAGCAATTTTTAGACAATTTAAGTAGGGGATATCATCCATCAGGGAATAATAAGCTTCCAAATTGAGAGGTTTGCTCATGAAATTTTTATATGTTAATTGTTGGGACCTGATCATTTAAAAATAACTTTAAGTCAACTTACTTAAGTACTTACTAAGTGCTAAGCTAAGCAATAAATATATAAATAGAGGCAAATGGAATCATAACACTGCCTTTAAGGAGGTTAAGAACACATTAAAAGGAAGCTAAGGAATGGGAGATTCCTATATAGGATCATGGTCAAAGTATCTTCCAGAGAGGGAAGGTTGCTATAATGTTGAGAAGGAAGTCTGGAGAGCCAGAAATAGAACTCAGAGAAGAAAAAAAGATAAAAGAAGATATATAATAATTCTGAGCTGTGTTGAAAAGAATTTGAGGAACTCAGTCCCTCTTTGATTATTAAACTTTTCATTGTTTATCTATCTGAATTTTATATACCTATAATTCTCACCAGAGGAGGTGTGGAGTGGTGACTGCTCTTAAAGTCAGGAAGACCTAGGTTCAAGTATGTGTATATGTATGCAAATATATGTATAGAACGGGTGCCTCTGACACGTGCTGGCTATATGACCATGGACAAATCACCTAAGCTCATTTCGCTGTGCAATATTACTCTTTTTTAAAGATATGTTTTATTTTATTTTTTCGAATAACATTTTATTTTTCAATTGTGCATTTAAAAAATTAACAATCAAGTTTTTTTTAAATTTTGAGTTTCAAATTCTTCCCCCTTTTTCCTTCCACTCCTCTCTCCCTGAGATGATAAACAATCTGATACAAGCTATACATATACAGTCATATAAAGAATTTTCCCCTATTAGTTATATTTGTGAGAGGAAAAGAAGGAAGGAAGGAAGGAAGGAAGGAAGGAAGGAAGGAAGGAAGGAAGGAAGGAAGGAAGGAAGGAAGGAAGGAAGGAAGGAAGGAAGGAAGGAAGGAAGGAAGAGGAAAGGAGGGAAAAAAGAGAGAGTATGCTTTGTCTGCATTCAGATTCCATAAGTTCTTTCTCTGAAGGTAGAGAACATTTTTCATCATGTGTCCTTTGGGATTGTCTTACATATTGTATTGCTAAGAGTAGCTAAACTATTCACAAATTGTTCATCGTACAATATTGCTCATGCTATGCTCAGTGTTTTCCTGGTTCTGTTCACTTCACTCTGCAGTAGTTCAAGTAAGTTTTTCTAAGTTTTTTGAAATCATCCTCAGATAATAAACTCTTAAGAGGCATGATGGATAATGTACTGAATTTGAAGACAGAAGACCTGGTCCAAATCCTGTCTTTGGCACGAGCTTTGTAAACATGGCAGTCTTCTAACACATCCAAGTCTGTTTCCTCCCACCCAAAAGGTAGGAGTTGGACCAGATGAACTCTAAGATCTGTTCCAGCTGTAGATCTCTGATCCTGTGAGAAATCACAGGCAGTTACCAAGTTGTATCAGTGGAGAAAATTCCCACACTGAGAGCTTCCCACAGGAATGGTTGCCCAAAGTTATATACTCTCCAAAGCAGATCACATTAGTGCTGAATCTTGAAAAATGAATACAATTTCAACAGGTAGACATGAAGGGGATTCCCTTTCAAATTGAATGCAATAGGCTTTGCAGAGCAATGCCCCCCCCAATTAAAAAAATGGAAAAACAAGCTCTATTGAGTCTGGTATCAGTAAACAGGTAAGGGATAAATAGGACTTTTACCTGCTTTGTTGCTATGGAACTACTTGGGGAGGGGGAGGGGCAGGATACAATCAGAGAGCCTCAATCGATAAAAATTTCTCAAGCACCTACTATGTATCAAAGGAAATAAGGCACTAAGGAAATTTTAAAAAAAAAATATGAAAACTAGTTAACTATACCATAGATCTCAGTACAAAAATGAAGGTTCTTTGTTCATAGATGTTGTTCAAAAATTACTACTCTTTCTAGTATGAATGCCCCTATAAAAGGAAGGTACCTGCCATACTTTTCTATGCCTTTAAACCATTTTATCTGATGCACTGATGTTTATTTACTTTATTGGCTCATTATAAAGTTGTCTGTTCTCTTGCCATGATTTTAACAGTGAAGAAACACCTTTATGGGAATATTCTAGGATTATACAGACCCGCAGAGAAATTTCAAGCCAACCAGATCCAGACCTTTCTATCTAGTAAATGATTAATCAATAGCTAATGGATCAGACATTTACTTGTATAATTGTCATGAGGAAGGTAGCAATTGTAATTTTAGTTCCAAAAGGAAGACAATAAATGTGAGAAATATAGCATTACACAAATTAACTAGAATTTGCTTTTATTAATTTATCACCTGCAAGCTGCCTTATGTAGGCCCATAAAATTTTAGATTTAATTCTGAACAGGGCCTTTGAAGCCATTGAATCTAGTTCCTTCATTTTGGAATTGAGGAAATGAAAAGTAGTGTGCCTAAACCAAAGACACACTAGTGAATGGTTAGTATATCATGTTTATGTTTTGATCATAAGAAAGACATTAAATTATAAAAGTTTCACAAATATAGCATGTTTTAAGACCTTCCTTAAAAATATAAGCTACATTGAAATCATTTTTATTTTGGTCATCAAAATTGCTTTTCATTTCTACTTATACAAAATAATTCAAATTGAGTATTGACAGGGAAATTTGATTTAGGGGATCTCTCTTACCTCAATTATGTGTATCATGTCACCCTCTTGTTGAGTTCACAATAAAGAACTGAGATTGTGGACTGTAGTAAAGAAAATAAATCACATTAGTAAGATCAATTAATAAATGGGACAATAAATCATATTAGCAGAAGCAGGCTTTTCACTGTTGTAAATAACTTTATCCCCATCCCTGCAGATCTGATCTGACAGCAAAAAGAGGCCAACTACTTAATTATCATATCAATTCAGTGGAAGGGCAAGAATTCTACAAAGGGTCTCCAGAACACAGGACACTTGAATCCAGTCTCATGGAAATAAGCACAAAATTACATGTGGGGGTCAGCATTTACATCATACATACAGTGCTTGCTTTAAAAAAAATCCAACCCAGCTATAAAATAGAGGAGATTGGACAAAATAAATTCTAGGGGTCCCTTCAGCTCCAAGGCTCCATAACTTGGTCATTCTAAATGCTACTGCTACAAGAGAGAAAAATAGTGAAAAGGCTTAGGGCAAAAGAGATATGACTTATTTCTAATAGTAAGTTGCACTTCACTCTTTCATCTACTCACTTGTGCCCTATAAATCAAAATGAAAAATCATTAAAGGCTTTCATAACTAATGTCAGACTGGCAGCATTTATTCCTCTGGATTGCTTGGGAGGGGTCTACATTTTATTTCACATCTAACACCTTGAAGAACTCCACTCATCTCCAATTTCAAGATTATGAATGTCAAAAATTCTTTGGTAAGACATTGTAATTAATGAGTCATTCAATTTCGTTGTTTATTTTGTGTTGAAAGGTCAAGGTTTGGGGGGGTAGGAAGAAGAGGAGGAAGAGAAAGAAGGAGGTAAAAAAAGAGGAGGAAAGGAGGAAGAAGGAGGAAGACAAAGATGAAGAAGAGGTAGAGAAGGGGGAGGAAGAGAAGTATGCTATAACTCCTCCAGGTTAGGACTAATCCCTAAACACAATGAACTGGTCATAATTTTAGTTTTTGAAATGGGATATCACATCCACCAACAACTTGGGAGGCTATTACATTTGTCCAGTATATATCTGAATCTCACGGCCATCTTGTCCAACCCATACTTGAACAAAAATTCCCTAAATAAAATTACCCAGAAGTGATCCTCCAACCTTCTCCTGAAGACCTTCAGGAATTCACAACCCATTCTATTTTGGGGCAGCTCTTAATATTAACAATCCTAAATCTGTGTTCCTCCAGATTAGGCTGGTGGGTGGTACAGTGATTCCAAGAATCAGGAAGATCTAAGCTCAAATCTGACATTAGACACTTAGTAGTTTTGAGACCCTGCATGGGGTTAACCTCTGTCTGCCTCAGTTTCTTCATCTTTAAAATGGGAAAAATAATAGTGCTTACTTCCAGGATTGTTGTGAGGATCAAATGAGATAATACCTGTAAAACACTGTTCAGCATCTAGAACATAGCAAGCAGTATATAAATTTTAGCTATTATTATTCCACCAATTATCCCTAATAATGTTTTAGGGTTAAATATAACATGTTTAATTCCTTTTCCAAATGACAACCCTTCAAATACCTAAAGATAGTTATCATGCCCTCCCCCAAAACTTCTCTTTGTCAAAATAAACATTTCCCAGTTCATGCAACTGATAGCTCTATTCCCTTTACCATCTTGGCTTACTTTCATCATCACCTCCAGCTTTGTCAGCATCTTTCCTAAAAAGAGGTGGGAGAGAGGGAGATAATTTAATTCTTAGACTAGGGTCAATGAGGAAGATGTGGCCCCTAACAATATGGTACCAAATACTGAATGATCTGCAAAGATTCCACTTGGGACAGTGGACAAAGAGGGCAAGTGAAGTGTGCATTCTCACAGAACTGTGGCTTAGCATGGTGCCAAGTTCCCTAATCACAATTATTTCATTTACTTTTGTGATTACTCTGAGTGTGACTGTGAAGCATCATAAAGCTTTATGTGTTCTATTTTGGGCATGCTCCTTTTTGAAATTTAAGATTCACTCACTGAGAAATTTGGAGAAATATTTCATGGATGTGCTGGAGCACCATTTAAAGCAATGGCTGGTTAGGTAGGTGACTAGCCATGCAGACAAGTAGAGGATGAAGATGACCTGGATGAGGTGAAGGAAAGCTTTATATTAGTTGGAAGTGTCACCAGCACTGCCAAACAGAACTATGAAGGCAGCTAATGAAAAAAATAATGATGAATTGATTTCTCTCCTATTACTAGCTAGATTACTAGATAAAATTCCCCAAAATATCTTTACATTTTTTTTAAACCCTACTAGTTATAGTGTAGTGGAAAGAATACTGAGATTGGTCATGAACTCTGAGTCCAAAGCCTTCATCTGTCACTGCCTATGGAACTTGATGCAAATCACTTCACTTCTACAGAATGAGCTTCTGAAAGGCCCCTTTTATGTCCCTTGCTAATCTCTGAACCTGAAGTCCATCAATGGGACAGCTAAGTGGTAATGGATAGCCTGCTAAGCCCTGGAATCAGGAAGATCTGAGTTCAAATTTGACCTCAGAGTCTTGATCCTGGGAAAATCACCTAACCCTGTTTGCCTCAGCATCCTCATCTGTAAAATGAACTGGAGAAGGAAATGACAAACTACTTCAATAACTTTGAACCAAATGGTGTCACTAAGAGTTGAATAAGGCTGAAATAACCAAACAATAAAAATCCACAAATAGACTTTAAAGAAACTAACTAGAATCATTATCCAAAGGGTAGATGATGTTTTAAAAACATCAATGACAGATTCAGTCTTCAACAGCTAGTCCCATTCCCAGTGAGGAGGTGCAAGACATGGGAGAGCAGGCTTATCCACAACACTGTCAAATATACAAAATGTTCAATTTGATAATAAGGAGAAGCCAATATTTATTTGCTTTATAAAGAAAGCATTTTTTTCTTCCTTCTTGTTTGAATGGGGGGAGCTTTGAGTTTTATTTTTAAGAACTCATGAATGCACATCTTCTATTTGAAGAAATAGGATAGTTAAAAATACTCACAACATTATTGGTAATTCAGTGAGTCAATAAGCATTTATTAAGAATTTTACTAAGGCTCTGTGGTAATCCTAGGGATAAAAAAAATGCAAAACATGACTATGTATATACAAGAGAAATACAGTGTAGAGAAGGTCATATCAGAGGGAATAAACTGAAGGGAAAAAAGGAAAACCTGGAAAATTCCCCTGAAGAAAGTGAGAGCTGAATTGGTTAAGGTCAATAAAAGCTGGAAGGTGGAGGTAAAGTAATGAGAGAAATCTTGACTTAGGGACCAGTAAGTAGAAGAGAAGCGAGATCTAGAGAGTTGTGCATGGGGAAGGACAAGGAGGCCAATGTAACTAAGAGATCAGATTGTGAAGACTTTTAAGGGCCAAATAGGATTTTTATATTTGGATCATGGAGGTAATTAGGGATCCTCTGGAGTTTATTGAATAGCAATAGTAACATGATAAGACCCAAAGGTAGGAAAAAATCAGTTTGGCAGCTAAAAAGAGGATGGATTTGAGTGGGGTAAGACTTGAGACAGGAAGACCAATTAGTTTTTTTAGTTTTGTTTTTTTTTGCAAGGCAAACGGGGTTAAGTAGCTTGCCCAAGGCCACACAGCTAGGTAATTATTAAGTGTTTGAGACCGGCTTTGAACCCAGGTACTCCTGACTCCAGGGCCAGTGCTTTATTCACTATGCCACCTAGCCACCCCTCAGGAAGACCAATTAGAAGATCATTGCAATAGTCCAAATGAGAGGTGATTAGGGACTATGTATGGATAATGATTGTATTAGTGGAGAGAAGGAAGAGATGAGACATTTTGAGGATTAAAAACAATATTTTACAACAGATTGGATGTGTGGGATGCATATGAGTGAAAAGGTGTAATGATACTGAGGTTGCAAGCCTGGGTGACAGAGAGGATGACAGTATCTTTGATAGTAATAGGAAAATTAAGAAGAGGGGACAAATTAGAGGACAAGACCATGAGATCTGTTTTGGATATGTTAAGTTTGAGGTGTTTATGGGCCATCAATGGGACAATCAACCTAAATCTGCTTCCAGAAATATTGCTTTGTTATTCTCTCTGAAAAAATGTCTATGTGTCTCTGTATTTTACTATTAAGGATTCTTCTCAACCAAACAAGCAGTTTCAGATTAACATCACAAAAAAGTCACATGATCACAATGCTAGAAAAGCTATTCCAGGACAAGGGTTAAGAAAACTGTCCTTTCTAAGCTTGGTAGAACTATACCATCAGGTCATGTCCTGTAAGATGCTAAAGGCATCTGATTCCAATACTACATCAAATAAGACAGAGCTAGACATGAGAACATGTTGTTTTATCCAAGTGTTCCCCTATAACTGTCTTCTAATGTATTTCAGTGTTAAGTAACTGCTTTCCATCTTCCCAATGCTGAGCTTCCCATCTGCTATTGTTATATGTGTGTGAGTGTTTAGATTGCAAAGTGAATGGGAAAGTCTAAAAACAAGAGAGACTGAGGAAAATGGGACAGACAGAAAGATTATAGATTAATGTTCATTGAGACCAGTGCTTTATTCAGTCAAGTACTTATCAAATATCCACCATGTTTGGGGATTTAAAAAAAATAGATACAACCTCCTCCATCCAAGAATTGTGAATTCATAGGGTAGACAAAGCAGACAAATGCTATCATCATCTTCATTCATTTTACTCATGTATAAGATAACAAAAATTTGAAGCAGCTAGATTCTCTAGGGATGTAAAGCTAATACTCCACCCATCTCCTTGTCAGTATATTCCCTATTTTTTCTCCCTTCTCCCCTTTAATATGCCTATAGATCCTTGACTGCATAAAGTCTATTACATTTGAAAAAACAAAAATGAAAACAAAACTCTCTAGTCAAGTCTCATTAAAAAGTGCTTTTTTGATGTGTAGAAATTATTTATCTAAAGAATGTTTAGACTACCTAAAAGTTAGAGGAAAGAAAATGGTTGAACCTTTTTCTTTGCTTTGGAAGTATAATTTTTACGCAGGGATTTTCAGGCCCTGAAAGATGTATAAATTTTGATTGGATAGCTAAATATTCATTTATTTGTTGTGGGGCACATTTGATTTCAAATTAGAAGCAAAATACTAGATATTGTAGGTGGAGGGAGGAACGGAGGTGGAGAAAGTGTTCTGTAATATAACATACAAAAACTTTTCAAAATAATCTGCCAAAAAACATCTCTATTTGAATGTTTTCCCTGATAATAGAAATGTTTCCTCTAAATAGCTCTGTTTAGCAGCCAGGTGATCTCTTCATAAGACAATTTCAATGAAAGCAATTCAGTTTCCCAGCATGGTGCTAGAAGACTGTCCAGGTTTCGCAGGCTTATAGTAATGAGGTCAGCACAACAGCTCTGTAGACCCTCAGTTTATTAGTCAGTCTAATACCTCTTCTCTCCCACACTTTCCTTTGGAGCCTCCCAAACACTGAGCTAGCTCTGACAATACGCATGTCAATCTCATTATCAATATTTAACTCTCTGGAGATGACACTGCCAAGGTAATTGAACTTATCCACAGTATTCAAAACTGGTTCCATATATGGATGAACTGTGAAGCTAACTGATGAAGCACCTGTGTCTTCTTGGTGTTGTTAGAGCAAAATAAGCACAAGCAGCAGAGAACCAATCCATACTTTGCAGGACCTTAGCTTCAGAGGTTGCATTGAGTGCACAATCATCTGCAAACCGAAGATCATGCACCAACACTCCCTCCACTTTGGTCTTGTAGCCTTTTCAAGTCAAAGAATTTGCCATCAGTGCAGTAGCTAGTCTTGACCATGCACATCCTCTGTGAAGGCATTTGATAACATGGCTGAAAACATCATGCTAAAATGTAGGGGAGCAAGGGCACAGTCTTGTCCCATTCCATTGATGACCAGGAAAGCATACTAACATCATCCATTATCCAGAAACCTGGCAAGCAAGTCATCATGAAGTTGACGTACAATACTGATGAACTTCTTGAAGCAACCCAATTTTGACAAAATTTTCCATAAACCTTTGTGACTGACAGTATCAAAGGCCTTATTTTGATCTACAAATGTTGTATACAGACCCCTATTCTTCCCCTGGCATTTTTCCTGGAGCTATTGGGCAGCAAACAACATATCGACTGTTCCTCGCCATTTCAGAAGACACACTGGCTCTCAGGTATTTGACCATATTCCAGGTGAAGGATCAGTCTTGATGACTCTGGCAAGAGTCCTGGCTATGACCATGAGAGAAAGCCCCCTATAATCATCACTGGACAATCTATTCCCTTTACCTTTATAGATATGGACAATAGAGGCATTCTTGAACTCCTGGGGGATAAGTGGAATCATATCCCTATCACTAATCAATTGACTCCATAAGCACTGAGTAGTTGAGATTCACCATAGTTCTCTGAACCATAAACAGTCTTTAGGGCATTATAAAAGCATAAAATAAGAGGAAGGTGGGGTATATTAGATTTCTTCTTTGTTCCCTTGTCTACTTAAGCAATATCCTACTAATAAGTACATTAAGAATATTACCTCCACCTTGGTACTGCCCCATGATACTTTTTGGGGTTTCATTGAAATGAACACATTTCAATGGAATGCTGTCATTAAAAGAACATGACTGCATTCCATAGCAACCCTGTAATTACTGCACCAAGTAGGTTGGGAAATTTAAGATATAACAGCTAAACTACAATTGAGTAGAGCTTTTAAAAAAAGATTGAAAAATCTTGACAGATAGAGAATGTTAAATTTTAGGCGACTAATTACTTACCTCAAAACATGGAAAATGCTTTCTTAAAAGAGAAAATTGCAAAAAGAATTACAATTTCTTCCTACACTAGTCTCCCTTGCACACCATGTGGCCATGGGTCAAAGCAAAGATTTAAAACTAGTGTTTTAGATCTATCCCTCAAAATCATCTCACTATGACTTCTGGGGAGCCTCAGACATGCCTTAGGCTTAAAGAAACTTACCAATAATAAAAGTTGTAGAATTGTATTATTCTAAGAATTCTCTATTTTAGTCACTGAGAAAAAGAGAAATTGGGTGCAAGCAATTCTTTTGTCCCTCAAATGTCCCTCTTGACTCTCAATCTTCTGGGATGTTAATTCTTCAGACTTTTAAAATAATTTTTTAAAATAGTTTTTCTAGTTATCTATATTAAAATAATTTTTAAAATATTTTTTCTAGTTATCTATATGATGATTGACACAAATTATTAGTTTGATATTAGGGAAGTTTCCAGGGTATTTGCTTGTATTCCTAGTAGGGGGTTTTGGGGAGAACAAAATCATTTTAGGACAATGGGAATTCAATTGTGTTCACTTTAGTTTAGGGCTTTGTACCTCATGTTGATTTTACCAACTGGAAAAAATGCTTGTGATTCTCTACATCAGAGGTGTCAAACCTTTGGTCAACTGGCCTACAATTGCTATCAGGACTGAACCAAATTAAACTTTAATTGGGAAATATTTAATAAGATAAATAAAAATGCAATAGAATATGGATAATGTTACTATATCATTTTCTAAGTTAATATGTAACTTACAGGAATCCTTCTGTATATAGTTTAGTGACTTGTGTTTCCAATTCTATTTGATATCACTGTTCCACAATGATGTGGTGGTGTTGCTGCTGCTGCTGTCATTGTTGTTATAGTTCTTCTTCTTCTCTTTCTTCCTTCTTTCTTTTCCTTTCTTCTTCTTCATCCTTCTTTCTTCTTTTTTCCTTCTTTTTCCTTCTTCATTTCGGTAATGTCCAGCTTTTCCTGAGCCCATGGACCTCTGATCCATGGGGTTGTCTTGACAAAGACGCTGGAATGGTTTGCTATTTTTCTCTCCACTGATGTACTACTGCCTAAGTATCCTTTATAAGTTATTTCAGTCACAGACACTTTTTTACTGTGCTATGTTTAAAGTATGCATAACCTAGCTGCAATTAAGCTGCCAAAGCATATGATGACCAGCATTGCTACAACAGATCATTTGAAACCAGTATTTCTCAAAGTTGCAGTGTTCTGAGAGGATGCTCCAAATCCCTTACTGCATTTGGGGTGATTCTGAAATCTGAAAACTGTTTTATCTATGCAATTCAGGAGTTAAATAGTACCTTAAAAATTATGAGCAAAGGCTGCTTAACCTTTTAAAATAGGGTTGACCAAATTGTCTAGTCTAGCTCCTTGATGGTCTCCACACTGTCTCAGTTGAGGAAGCTGGCTAACCAGGTTTGTTTGGGTTTTTTTGCTTATTCTCTCTGACCTTCCCTGATTCAATTCATTTAATGATTTTGTGATGACATTTTCCACTCAGAGAAAATTATTATTTTTTAATCTGAAGCATTCAAGTTGAAGAAAATAAGAAATCAAGAGGGAAAGTTAATATCTAAAATCTGAATATTGTTATATAGCAACTATGTAGCATAATGGATAAAGTGCCAAGACAGGAGTCAGGAAGACCTGAGTTCAAATCCAACCTCAGACACTTCATTGCTGTATGACCCTAGGCAAGTCACTTAATCTTGTTTGCCTCAGTTTCTTCATCTGTAAAATGGGCTAGAGAAGGAAATGGCAAATTATTCCAGTATCTCTGCCCAGAAAACCTGAAATGAGGTTTAAAAGAATTAGATTCAAATTAAAAAAGACTGAACAACAGCATATAATTTTCAAGATTTATAAAGCACCTTACAAATATTATCTTATTTGATGCTTATAACAACCCTATAAAGTAAGTGCTTTATTATAATAGCTAAGATTTATTTTTTTTTTAGGTTTTTGCAAGGCAAATGGGGTTAAGTGGCTTGCCCAAGGCCACACAGCTAGGTAATTATTAAGTGTTTGAGACCGGATTTGAACCCAGGTGCTCCTGACTCCAGGGCCGGTGCTTTATCCACTACGCCACCTAGCTGCCCCCAAATAATAGCTAAGATTTAAATAGCACTTACTATACCCCAGATTCTGTGCTGTGCTTTATAATTATTATCTCCCTTGATATATAATTATAAATATAATTGATATCAATTATGTTAGCAATATATTATCAATATAATCAATTATATTAACAATATAATTATATCAGTCTTCACAACAACCATGGAAGGAAGGTATTATAATTATCCTCATTTTTCAGGTAAGGAAACTGAGGCAAAAAAGGTGAAGTAACTTACCCAGGGTCATATAGCTAATAAATGTCTGATGCTAGATTTGAACTAGGGTCTTCCTGACCCTAGGTGTAATACTCTGCTCACCATACCACCTAGCTCCCCAAATTATCCCCATTTTAGAGATAAAACAAGTGAGGTTGTGAGAAATTAAGCGATCAGTCACATAGTTTTTAAGGGAGACAAGAATTGAAGTTGGAGTCTTCCTTACTCCCAGTCCAACATTCTAACCAGAATGTCACATAGCTGGCCACAAATTGAGAGACAACAGCATGGTCTGAGCTGCTTCTCTTCCTAACTGAAGTAAAAAATTATCAGAATATTCTACTGTATATATGCCAGTTTTATATATTTATATATAGATATATACTTTACTTGTCAAAAACAAATATAGATATAAGCAAAGCATCTGAAAGACAGCCTAAAATAAGATTAAAAAGTTGGGCTTAGGGGCAGCTAGATGATGTAGTGGATAAAGCACCAGCCCTGGAGTCAGGAGCACCTGGGTTCAAATCCGGTCTCAAACACTTAATAATTACCTAGCTGTGTGGCCTTGGGCAAGCCACTTAACCCCATTTGCCCTGCAAAAATCTAAAAAAAAAAGTTGGGCTTAGAATTGGGAAGACCTTAGTTCAAATCCAGCCCTGGGCAAATCATTTAACTTCTCAGGGAACTTAGATAGCAGTTGCTACCATTTTTTGTGGAGTTTTCACTGGGAGCTCCTTCACAGATGAAATCACAGATTCTATCACCATTCCTCAAAAAAAAAAAGCCCCAGAAATCTCCTCTCCTAGACTGCTAAGTTCGTGGAGAACAGAGACCATGTCTTAATCATTTAAAGCCTCTATTTCACTTCCTCTGACAATGTCTTGTTCACAGTGGACATTTTATAAATGTTTCTCCATTGAATTGGTTGAATGGTCTCAGAATACCCAGTGCTTTTTCCATCACAAGGGAATTTCTCCATGACCTCAACACTTTGATTTCCTTCATTATTTTCCATTCCTTACCCCAATCTTGACAGTTCCAACTTAAAACTATACCTTTAAGAAATAAGTAAAAATGACAGAGAGATCAGGAAGATGTACATTCCTTGTTTCCAACTTATTGGCCCCTGAAATTGATGAAACTCTAATCTCAAAAGAACAAGATGAAGTTGAATGAAGGAAGCTCATTTAAAAACCATTTTGACCCTCTAAGAAGGAAGTTGCTATGTCCAACAGATGCACAAACCAGCTGCCTATTTTGCCAAATAGTATATATCATCATTTGGTAGGTCTAGGATTTAAAATGGGTAAATACATTTCCAGCAATGTGGATCCCAACCCTGACCACCACTGGGTAAGGTCAAGGAAAGATTTCCACTTTAGGAAGTGCTTTGCTATCCATTTTGAGGAGAGCGATTTTTCCCAAGATGCCAAATATTTGACTATGTGGTACTTTATGCTTTATTTTTAAAGTAAAATACTGTTCATAGCAATTTTCTTATACACGTCATCATAATGACCCTTTGGGATGAGTATATCCATCTTAATATCAGGAAACTCAGTCCCAGAGAGGTTAAGCAATATCTCTAAGGACATACACATAGTTGAAAACAGATGTGAGATTAAATTTCAGATGTTCTAAATGCTAGTCTATGCATTTATCTTTTTGACAACTATTAAATATTACTGATGCCTGGGTAAAGTGCTAGGTACCAGTAAAGGTACAAATATGAATAACACATTTTCTTTTCCATGATGTAGTTGAAAAATCTAAAATATTTAGAATTAAGTCTATACAAATTACTATAAGATAAAATGAAATCTGATAGGTAGATAGAGTTGTGAAGGAGATACTATGAGAATTCATAGGAGAGAGAAATTCACTTTCATCTAGAACAGAGGTTCTTAAACTTGTTCACAGAGTTTTGGGGGCTATGGACTTCAGGGGATTCATAGACTTGGATGGGGGGGTAATGCATTTTTTAAATTTTCACTAATCTCTAAACTGAAATATACCTTTTCTTTAAATTATGAAATTTGAAACTAACTTTTCTGATAAGAATTTCAAAAGCTTCATCAGACTATCCAAAGAGTCAAGGACATAAAAAATAGCTTGGGAACCCCAACTCTAGAGGGAACACTTCAGAGAAGAAATAGCAATTGAGCTGGAATTTGAAAATTGAATAGGATTTTAACATGTAGAGATGGGAGTGAGGGAAGGGAATAGCAAACGGCATTTTAGAGATAGATTAGAGCCTATATGTGACTACTCTGATGGTCAAAATTATGAGTTTTATTGTTTTTTAAGTAAAAAACATGGAGTCATTGACATTATTCAGTGATACAATTTGAGATATATAATTGAAAAATTAATTCTATAGCAGAGTGCAGGATGGATTAGGAAAGGAAGAGACTGGTGTCAGAGAAAAGTTAGGAGAATATTGCAGTTGTCTAGAGAAGGGATACTGAGGGCTTGAATGAGTATAGTGGCCATAAGAAAGGTAGAGGGAAGAAATCTGAGAGATTTCAAGGAGATGGAATTGATGAATCTTGACAGATTAGTTTGAAGGAGGGGGGAGTCTTATGTAGTTCTAATATTTACAGACTATGGGGGGAAATGGTGGGGTCATGATCAGAAATAGGGAAATCAGGCATAGTAGCCAGTTTCCAAGGAAGGAAGACATTTTTTTGTCTGTTGAACTTGATCTAGAGAGATTCAAAAGAAAGTTGGAAATATATGACTATTTGTTGACAGCTAAAGCAAAAAGTTTATTGAGTTACTCATGACCAAAATGGATGGAAGGAGCTGGGTATGTGTATCATTGTGAAAAGAGAAGAAACAGATGGTATGCTTAGTTTGAAGAAAGAAAACACAGAAGGTCACAGAGCTTGTATCCAAAGAAAATCAACCAGCTGCTCACCCTCCCTGAGGGGCTTTAGCCTGATGGTCCCCAGACTCCTTTGCAAAATCCATAGTGGATCTGCTTAGGCTGAATGTGTGTCTTGTCCATGGGGCTTAGAGTAGATGAAAGCAGGGGATGACCATGGGGTGTGGAGGGGAAATATAAATATAATGAAATATAAAAGAAAAGAAAGAATATTTTACAGATGCCTTACTAAAAATGAATGAAAGGCTGGCACTTCTACTAGACATATTTCATAGTGCCTTTGGCCATGGAAACTAAAAGCTTTCTCAAAGGGTCCCAAGTTAACCATCACCATTAAATATTCATAGCCAAGACTTTTCTTCACATTTATTGCCATTTGCTTAGTTTCACAGAATTAACAGATGTAAATGCTCAGAAACCATGTAGTCTGACCCATGCCTAACCCAGAATCCTTGTTGCAGTATATCCAAGGAAATGCCCTCAAGCCTCAGTTTGAAGATTGCTATTGAAGGGGCACCTACCTTGCTCAGGTTCTAGATCTGAAGTCAGAAAAATCTGAGTTTGAATTCAGCCACAGATACTATGTAGTAATTTGGGGCACATCACTTAATCTCTGTTTACCTTAATCCACTGGAGAAGGAAATGGCAAACCACTGCAGTATCTTTGCCAAGACCCCATGTACTCTATAGTCCATAGGATCAGAAAGAGTTGGACACAATTGAACAGCAACACTGAAGGGGAATCCAGTTCTCCTTGAGACTTTCTATTCTACTTTCATTCATGCCTAATTATTAGAAAGCTTTTGCTGAAATTTTCCTTCCACCATTGCTCCTAATTCTTCCTCTAGGGTCATTTGTCCCTACCTCCTCATAATGGTCTCAGACTTTGCCTGAAAATCAATTGTAGGTAATGACTGGGTATGGTTGTCTAATAGAAAATCACGCCTCTTCTACAACCTTTAAAGTGAGTGGTTTGGGATAGCTTCTGTCACCCTTGGGCAACCTTTTTGGACTTTTCTATCCATGGCTTCTGTGAGGACAGAGCTATGTAGATCACTCTGCTGCTCATTTGCAGAAGATCAACTCTGCTCCATTTTTCTTCTTTCTGGTACATCCTGATGCTGTAGCAGAGAACCCAACTTGAAATTCTGAGAAGCAAAAACAGAAACAGTTGTTAAGTGTCAGTGAAAGCTGTGACCTTGCTGTTGTCAAACAAGCAGAAGCATCATTAGCATGTACAATCACACTAATCCTACACAGTATTCAATGCTTCTACCAGGGAGGTTATAAGGGTTTTGTGACTAGGGCATCAGTGTAATCTACAGGGCCTTCTGGCTCCAAAGCTTCTATCTGTCTTAGCCACCATATTGGCTATGCTTGGGATTCAGGTAATAAAACAATCTGATGTTCCTAACTGAGGTTGTCGCTCCATTTCTCTCTTCGTTCTTTTATGTTGAAGAAGACAAATCCAGATTTTGTGATTAGTTAATTGTTTCATGGTAGAAAGCTAAAGGATAGGAAAGATGCCCCTTTAATGCTCCCCCAATGTCAGCATCCTCTGTCTGGATTTTAAATCCTTCTACATTCTGGTTCTTGTCTGCCATTTTAGCCTTAGCCTTGTACCTATACCCCATTCAAAGTGATTTTTCAGCATTCCCCAAAAATGTCCTGTGCCCAAAACCATATCTAGCATGAGGACAAGATGTTGAACCAATATCCAAGATAGTATTTTCCCTCCCCACTGCAATTGCCATCCCATCTCTCTTCCATATTATTGTGCAATGATACCCAGCATCCCACTGTAGTAGAACTTCCCTTAACAGTACCCACCTTCTTTCCTATCCTCTATGGCAGCAAGCTTCAGATGCTAGAGAGGAAGGCATCCTATCCTTTCGTTTTTAAAAACTCTCCAAAATTCACTCTTCTTCCCAATTAAACACTAGATTAGAAATCCTAAAACTTAAAAGTGTGATTAATAAAATTGAGTTAAAAGATGAATAAATAAAATAAAACTAGAAGTTGGTTTTATGTAAAAAACAAATAAAATATATAAACAATTGGTTAATTTGATTTTTTAAAAGAGAGAAAACCAAATCACTAGTATCAGAAATGAAAAGGGTGAATATATATCTCTCAAATGATTTTTATTCCAGATGAAAGAATTTCACTTTCAAGTTCTATGCACTATGCACCTTTGCTTACACCATTCCTGAGCCAGCACCACCCTTAACTCTGATTACAGTCTCTGCTTACTGAAACCCCAACCTCCTCTGAGATTGATTTCAAATATCCTTCCACCACCTCTTCTGCTCACCCATACTCCATCATTCCCTGGTTCTTCCCTTTGAATATCAGTCTTCCACAGAGCTCACATAGCATTCAATATCTCTCTTGTTGACTTATATAATGTGTTCTATTTTGTGCTGCATTTGTTTCTGCAATAATATCTAATTTGATCCTTCTATTTTTCCCAACACCTGGAGCAGTTATTTGTCCGTAGTAGGTATTTAATTCTATGTTGACTAAGTTTCATTCACTCAGTCACTAATGTAGCCCAAACTATCTGAACTGAGAGTAAACAAACCAGATTCATATTTTAAATTCCATTTGAAAAAGAAAAGCCTCTTATAGTGAATGACACTGAGTAGCATTTAAAGCAAGAAACAAATGATTTTCCAGATTGATTTTAATGTGAATCCTTTAGCATTAGTTTATACTGATTTATGGAAATTATTTTCCTACTATTAATGGTATTAATCAGACATGGCTGTGTAATCAACAGAACTTTACTCTGAAGCAAAGGGGCAGGAGGAGAGGAGATTCCTTACCCTTTTGGACATCATGAAAAAACAAATGGAGAAGAGGACCATAAAATGTGTTTTCCTTCAGATCTCCAAGAAATTTCTTAATGGAGGCAGCTCCAACTGGCTTGCAATTTATTAAATTTGCAGCATGAGACATATACCTCAGTAATTACTAAACACTACAAATCAGGACTTGATTTATTGTTTTGTTAATTGTCTGGGTTTAAGAATAATGATACAGGTTAAATTTTAAAGTGTGTTCTGCTATGAATTTTTTTTTGTTTTCAGACATTTACTAGCAGACCCCTGGTTGCACCCTACTGTCACCTATAGAGATAAGTGATTTTGTGTCCCTCCTATCCCTACCCTAAGCAAAATGATCCCTAAGAGAAAGTAATAAAAATTAGATCACCACAGAAAAGAGACATGGTAATGGAGTCAAAGTAAGATCTTTGACATGAATTAAAAATGGATTTCTCCTTACATCCTTCTCTATACACCACCCAAAACCATGTATGATTTCAGTTGCTTGAATAATCCACGAAGAGTAGGAAGTCAGTTTAATAGAGGCAGAATCCCTGAATCCCTCCCTTTACACCACCTAGATCTGGAATCTGCCCATTACCTAGAATCATGCCAGGTATAGCTATATGTATGTTATACTACATTCATATATTAATATATATATATATATAATATGGATGTGTGCCACATACATGTACATATATCTCAAATATGGGAATATATTGAAGTATTCTTCAAATCTTAAAATATTATATAAATATGAGCTATTATTTTCATGTTCAGCATCATTTGAACCATTGGTTATTATGGAGAAAGACATATTTGTTTTTTAAGTAAAACTGGTGTAGGAAAAAAAGGAAATGTTCAAAGTTGGACTGGGGGGGAGTGGAACCAGAAGAAAAAGAAAAGACTGTATACTTTCCAATAATCACAAGCAAAAGCCAAGAAATGTGGGTCCTAAACCAAACTTTTCTACTACCTTGCCTTGATTTTATCATAGGATTATAATGTTTTAGAAAACAAAGACCCAGAGAAGTCAGTGGCTAATAACTCTTAGATGTCACAAACTTTATAATCAAGAGATTTGTTTTCTGGTTATATTTCACCTAAATCCTTTCTCTTATTAAGCCTATTTTCTTAGCTTTTCTTCTCAATATCTGTGAATCAGATGATCATGACTTGACACCACTAAAACTGAGAAGCAATAATTGATTACCCAGAGAAGTAAGAACATATGTAGTTGAAGTTCCTCCAGTAAATTAAAGATCTGTAACTTCTTCTGTGTGGATAAATATACCCTCCCCCAGTGCTGATAGCATCTCCCTCCTTGCCTAACTTGACAGCCTCCATGAGTTATAATAGTGTAAAAATCAACATATCACATTCCCCAGCACCCAACTACAAGCCTCTCTGAACATAGGCTATTTTCAAATGACAAGCATACTGTCAATTACTCTGCCCAGATTTGTGGTCTTTCCTGTTTGATGAGACCCGACCACACTGCTTTGTCCTCTGGAATAGCCTCCAGTCACCAATACTGAAATATCAGTTAGAGATATTGATAGAAATTACAAGAATTCCTCTGGCCTTGGAGTTTCTGGCTAGAACTCTTTCCAGAACCCCAACTTAACAATCTTGCCAACAGTGGAATTTGGTAAATGATAGTAGCAACAGCGTTTGTGTGTCAAGAACTGCATAATTACAGCATATCCCAATGAAAGACTCTGGGAAACCTGGCATTCCTTCTGGAACTTTCTCCTCTTCTCCTTTGTCCTCTGAACAAACCTTTCATCACAAAGGGCAGTGGAGAATTCTTGATAATTGCAGGCTTGTTTCATAATCACACGAAGTTTCAGAATATACAAGGTTCTCTGTTAGTTCTCACCTGCGTTGTAATAAGTGTTATCATTCCTGAACCTTTTTATAAGAATGAAAGTATGCGGTTACTTCCTTGGGTACCATTCATATTTTCCATTCCAGTCGTGGATACTCATGTTCTCATGTGTAGATTTTTCTTCCTACTCTTCTCCCTACTGACTTGAGTTCATGCCACCCTATGGCCCTTGATGATTATTTGCTAAGCTTAATACTAATAATAATGATGATGATAATAAAGTAAGTCATTTCTAATCCTGTTCATTTTGCTATTCCACAAAGTCTAATAAAGTGCTGTTGGTGGTAGGGTGGAGACCAGAAGAAGAAAAAGGCATATTGTACTAAGTAGTTGAGACATACCCTCTAGGTCTCCATTGGCTTCTTAATGAGATTAAGGAAAATGGACACAGGGGCTGAAAATTGGCCGCATCATCAAGGGAGAGAAAAGAAGCCATAGTCTTGGTTAGAGAGTCAGCAGTGAGAGGAAGCAAATTCTGTGAAGACGTGTCCAGTCTAAGTTTCACTCAACTTGCCTAGAAGGCAGAGGGGGTGGGGGAGGAGGGGCTAATGAAAGGAGGAAGGAGGAGGGTCAGCTTTACCATGACATAACACATTGTGCCTTTCCTCGGGTTTGAAATAGAGGAACTGAGAAGAAAAGTGTCCTTGGGGACATTCAGCCCTTCAGATCACACGATGGACCTAGCTGTTTCCCCACACTCCCAGTTTCATGCGTTTAGTAGGGTCAGTGAAGAATAGTAATTCAAGAAGGATGTGATATGGTCCAAAAACTTTTCCTGGATTTTTTCCGCAGGCGACTGAGCCAGAGGCCAACTGCTGAGGAGTTAGAGCAAAGAAACATTCTGAAACGTAAGTGACTTCTAAGTATCTCTGGTCTTTGGGGGTTGTTGTAAGCCAGTTTGCGTACACACACACACACACACACACACACACACACACACACACACACACACACACATTCTCAAAATTAAGGAAAATCAACTACTAATATGAGCTCATTAAAGACAAATTCACAACATAGAAAATCAGTAGCAGCTGTCCTCATTTAATCCTTACAAAATGTAAACAATTACCTTACCAGAAAAATTTGAATTATGGTCTTAAGACCAGAAATATCATGTAAAACAGAAGAGGAAAATAAATCATCAGCAAAAAGATTTTGTTTTTTGAGGGCCACTTTGAAAAAAAATCAGTAATAGACCAAAAAGAAATAAAGAGAACAATGCTGAATGCCAAGATAAGGAAACCACCAACAGAACAGATGGGGAAGAGTGAACTTTGCTGAAGCTCTGAAATAAAGTTTCTCATCCTTTTGACCATTAAAACTGAAGACTAAGAAAGTATTACCAAATGTGTTCCAAAAGTGCTTATTTTTCTTTTTTAAAAATTCCTGCAATTTGATTATGGCATTGCTGCTTGATTCTATAATTCAGAAAAAGCCTCAATTCCTCTATAATAGTGGATTTTAAAAAATAAATAGTAATTTCGTTTAAACAAAAATATGTGAAGATTTCTTGAGAATAGTCCTGATATTAAAATATTTTTTAAAATAAATACTAAAAATAAAGGAAACAGTTGCTTCATAAAATCCAGTAGCTTTAATATAGTAACATATATATATATATATATATATATATATATATATATATATATATATATATAATAGTGACTGGAATTGTAAAGACATACATATCCATATCCATGTATTTGTATGTATGTCTACATATAGGTAGGTATTTGTCTGAATTTGTGATTCTGTCCATACAAGAAACACCAAGAATGAAAACTTCCTCTATTATATTCTTAGAAAGTTTATGTGATCAGAGAGGTTAAATGACTTGTCTACATAATTGATCTCAGATGCTAACTTGAACCCAGATCTGTCTTACTGAGTTCCAAGGCTTTTTAATCTGTCCTTGTGCTTCTCATATGGATATGAGACAAGTTGACCCAGGAAGTTTATATACAGATATGTGTTTGTGTGTGTATTTTTCTGTATTATGAATTTTTATATTTATGATTCTTTTTGTTTATACCCACATAAATATGCATGTGTATAGACACATATCATTGCATATATTTGCAAAGTATGCATATGTATTGATCCTGATTGCTAAAGAGCTACCTCATGGGTCAGAAAGTAGAGTAAAAGAAGGTAAACTTTTTGTAACTTTGCTATCAATGATCTTTCTCACATATTCTAATTTTTCATTTCTACGTTTATAAATGTACAGAGAGAGAGAGAGAGAACATGTGACCTCTAATTTTAATAAAAGGGAATTCCCTTCTCATTAACATTGATGTTCTTTTGATTTTATTTTTGCTTGTCAACCTCCTTATTGACCTAATTAAATAACGTGGTCAGTTCTAAGTTCCTTGAGGTTGTTTGTCCTTCATTCTTGAGGAGAACCATGACATCAGGTTGTGATATCATGACATGCAAGTGAATTGGATTTAAGCAAGGGAGGACTGTCTGCACACATGCAGATGAGAGAACAGTGTAGTACAGGTTAAGGGAATCCCCAATTGGAGGGTCTAATGGCTTGATGGGTCTGATGTTGCCAAAGCAACTGCAGACAGGATTTAAAATTAAATAAATCTAGGAGCTTTTTAGGGTTAAACTAAATGTTTGACCAAATATAGCCCATGAATATCGTTATAAATTTCTAAATGGTCCTTGGCAGAAAAAAGATTCCTCCTCCCACATCTAATACAAAGATTTTTCAAGTTAACTCTATTTTAAAGCATCATTCTTGTGTTTTCTAACTTCACCTACCTTCCATATAGTTTCTACTCACTACCCCTTACCTCCCTCTCCATCAGAGTTTTTTCCTCTGAAGCATTAGAAGGAAGTTGCTTCTATTTTCCTGATATTCAAGAATCCCCTTAGAAAGTTTCTTTCTGAATGAGAAATTAGAAGACAAAGGGCAAAAGCAATATATTTCCTAAAAGACAATTCAATTCTCTTCTAAGTGATTTTCATTATCAGAGAGAAAATTCCATCAAGATGATGTTGGGCCATCTGATCTTCTCTGATTTGTTATATACATTTGTCATTGTGTAAATTGGATAGGGAAAGGCAGAGAAATAATGAACCTGCCCGAGGTCTCCCATTTATCTCCCATTTATCACATATAAGCAAGCCACCTTCATTTTCCCATTTCTTCTTCTTCTTCTTCCCCCTTGGCCCCAAGAAGCACCACATCTGAAGGCCATATTCATCTCATAGCGTATACTTTGAGATTCCAGGGTTTACGATAAACATGTTTCACCAGGGTATCTCTATGGTAAGGGTTTTCCACTTGGGGCTAGCCAAGCCTCATAAAGACAGATCTGGAAGAGATCTCTGAGGCCATCCAGTGCAAGCCTCTGAACTTAAAAATAAGGAATCTATGGTCCAGGGATATTTAAGAGCTGTACCAAGATCATGGAAGTAATATCAGAGACAGAATTTAAACCTCAGTCCTCTGTCCTTGGAGTCCAATTTTGTTCACCTTCACCACATTGCCTCTGAGAGGCTCATTTTCCAACAATAATTCCTGACTTCTATCCATGTGAAGATTGACAAAGTATTATTATCTCATTCAGCCTTCATAGGCCTATGAGGTAAAGTATGACAGATATTTATCCTCATTTTACAGATGAAAAAATTGAGTCTGATGTGAAGTGACTTGCCAAGAGACACACACGAGTAGGAAGCGTTTCAGGTAGAATTCAAATCCTGGTCTTTCTGACTCAGAGTTCGGAGTGCAGTGACTAGGCTATGAAAGGGAATGAAAATCCCACAACCCACCCCACAATTTCCAACAAGTCAGTCATATCTAGGGAGCACACTGAAGTTAAATGACTTGTCTATGATACCACAATTAGTAACTAGTCTCAAACCCAGGGTTGTCTTCCTGATTCTAGGATTGATTATCTATCTGAGACACTTGCCTAGACTAGGCAGGCAGGCTGGGCTTTGGAGTGGCATCCATTCTTCAAGGAGGTAGAGACTAAGGAAATTTGATATTGAAGAAAAAGGGGGTTTGTTTTAATCTTTCTAGTTCTCTGCCCCACAGATCAGACTGTTCTTCCTCTCAAAAGCCCTGCTACCTCAAGCAATGACTGACAAAATTCAAGTCTTAGTACTTGTACATTCTCTAAAATCCAGAGCCTTTCTAAAACTCATCCTTAAACATGAGGGACAAAATTCTGGCATAATTTTTTTATTAATCATTTTTAATATATAGAGAATTCTAGATATTTCAGTTAGATTTTATGATTGTTTTTATATGTGTTTTTTAGATTCTCTTAGACCACAGAACAAAGGAAATAAATTGAATTGGATTACCCAAAATAATACTTTTAATCATCAACCTTGATCCTTTATTGAGTGTGCAGTCTTAGGGGTTGCTAGGTGGTGGGGTGGATAAAGTTCAGAACCTGGAGTCAGAAAGACTCATCTTCATCAGTTCAAATGTGGCCTCATACTCTAACTTTGTGATGCTGGGCATGTTACTTAACCCTGTTTGCTTCAGTTTCCTCATATGTAAAATGAGTTAGAGAAGGAAATGTCAAAACACTCTAGTATTGTTGCCAAGAAAACCCTAAATGGGGTCACAAAGAGAGTCAAACAACTGGAAAAAAGTGAACTTAAGAGACACCACTATATTTCTCTGAATCACCCCTTCTTCATCCGGTGATCCTTGTACTAGGGTTGTATTAAGGATCAAATGAGATAGTACATATACATGATTTACTTCATAAAGTACTCTTTTTTTTGTTTTGTTTTTTTAGGCTTTTGTAAGGCAAAGGGGGTTAAGTGGCTTGCCCAAGGCCACACAGCTAGGTAATTATTAATGATCGGATTTGAACCCAGGTACTCCTGACTCCAGGGCCGTCGCTTTATCCACTATGCCACCTAGCCACCTCCATAAAGTACTCTTTAAGTATTGATTGTTACCACAAAAGAGGAAGAAAAAGAAAAATGATCTGACTTTAGAACCAAAAACTCAAATATTGGAACTTCTAGAACTGGAGTTGGAATTAGAAAGATTTAATGTCTCTGTCATATCCTAGCTGTGTAATCTTAGCCAAATCAATTTTTTCTCTCTAAACCTCAATTTCCTCACCTGTAAAATGAGAGAATTGGGGCTAGTTGTCCTCTAGGGTCTCTTCCAGTTCTAAATCTATGAATGCTAGGAAGCAACAACCTCTTTGAGACTCATTTTCTTTATTTAAAAAAATGAGGCTAATATTAAGAAGAAGAGGAGGAATGTTATGAAGATCAAATGAGACAATATGTAAAACATTCACAAAACCTTTGTGTTATTCAGTTGTTTTGGTCATATCTGACTTTTTGACCCATTTGAAGTTGTTTCCTTCTACAGCTCATTTTACAGATTAGAAAATTGAGGCAAACAGGATTAAGTAACTTGCCCAGGGTCACTCAGCTAGTCAGTATCTAAAGGCAGATTTGAATTCAGGTCTTCCTGACTCCAGGCCCATTCTTTTCACCAACCACCTAGCTACCCTAGCAAACCTTTGAGAGGTATAATAATAATGGTTAGCTCCAATCTGCTCAGTGATCAAACTTTCTTCTCTTGTTTTTTGTACTACAGATAGTTCAGCCTCCTAGGTATATGAGCACATAATGAACATTATTTACTGACCAGAATAGTGAGGTCATTGACCCTCCCTATGACAACCCCTATATCTATTACATTCCTTCTGTTTAGAAAGTGCTTTTATCTCCAGAGGAGGCTTTAGGCAATATAGGAGAGGACTTTTGCCCTTTACTTCAGGAGCTTTCTGAGTAGGCCAGTTAAGATTCCTAAGCTCACAATGCTATTCATGGAATGTATATACCATGGCTTCTGAGTATGGTCTATGGTAATCAGAAGGAGATGAATTCTGGCTTAAGGTTTATTCCATGTAATCCTTTACAAAGCTAGTAAGTTCTTAGCAAAAATACAAGGTTGGTGAAGGCAATGCGGTATAGTAAAAAGAATACTACTGGCCTGGATATGAAGAGACCTGAATTCTGTCAAGTTATTTGACCTCTTGATAAGATGAGGGGATCGAATAGGAATATCTTTAAGGTCTCCAAAATTCTGTGATTCTTTGAAATTTAACTTTGGCCCAACCTGTCACTTCTAAACCTATGAGTTTGGGAGCCTAGTTCTCTTATGTTTCCATCATATCTTTCAGAAGCTCTCCTTCCCACTTCAAACTCCCAACACCTCAAGGGACATCCGATTCATGTCTGACATCTCCTAGGAGATCATACATCTCCCCTTCCATCCTTCTTCCTCATTCACACTTATCTCTCCAATGTCTCACTTTTCATTAGCTACTCCTGCCTTGTGAAGTAACCCTGATTTCCAACACAGTAATTCATACACAATAAGTTATGTTAATGACTGGTAGCAGCTTAATGTATTTTCTTTCAAAAGAGGTATATTTTGAAAGATGACTCAAAGGAAATAATCTTTAAACCCAATATAATCCTTAAAAATAGTAATATTCAAAATTGTATAAGACTAGTGGGAAAGAATTAGTTTGGTAATTATTGGGTTTGGTCAAAGATTTTTTGGGGGGAGGGGAAGAAGGTAATGCCTTTTGATGATTTCCCCAAAAAAATATCATATAGGCAAGCAACCTTTTACTGTGCTTTCATGTAAGCCTCTCTTTCATCAGGAATTGTCCCTTCCCTGTGAGTGAATCCAACCAATATAAATGGCATTGGTAATTATGGCAGCTTGGATCTATTCCTGATTTTACTCTCAACAGTGTTAACTTGACCAAGCCAGTTTGGTTCAGCAGATCTGAGTTCAAATATTTATACCATTCAATGTGACATGGATATCCAAAAGACAATCTCCCAGTGCAGTAGTTTTCTCATCTGAAAAATAAAGAGCTTGGATTAAATAACCTATAACATCTGACCTTCTAGCTCCAAAGGTTGGGGACTATCATTTCTGAGCCCCAGTTCCATCCCTAACTAAAAGTATTTGTTCAGAGTTTGTTCTCTGACCACCTTGAATGTGACCCTCAAGTGACTGCTTCCCTATAGAGTCTGAGTTGAAAATTATCCTCATTTTTTTTTATGAAAATACACATGAGGGGCAACTAGGTGGCTCAGTGAATAGAGCACCAGCCCTGGAGTCAGGTAGACCCAAGTTCAAATCTTGACTCAGACACTTAATAATTACCTAGATTATGTAGCTGTGTGCCCTTGGGCAAGACACTTAACCACATTGACTTGCAAAAGAAAACAACAAAAAACACACATGAAGTGCTTCTTCACGTCACTTATTAACTAGTTGATATTCTATAAACAAGAAACAATCAGTCAAATCAACAAGCACATATTAAGTGCTTACTACATGCCAGGCCCCCTGAGGCATTATCCTATTTCTGTTTCTGTGTGGGAATACAAAGGATCGTAGGATCTTAATGCTAGAACTAGATGGGAGCTCAGAAATCACCTAATACAACACCCTCATTTCATAAGTGAGATTCCAGGAGATAAGTGACTTTCACAGGATCATACTGAATTTGGGGGCAGCTAGGTGGCACAGTGGATAGAGCTCTGGTCTTGGAGTCAGGAGTACCTGAGTTCAAATCCAGCCACAGACACTTAATAATTACCTAGTTGTATGACCTTGGGCAAGTCACTCAACCCCAATGTCTTGCAAAAACCAAAAACAAAATCATACTGAATTTGAACCCAGATCTTCTGACTTTAGAGCCAGTGCTCTTTCGATTGTTCTTCACTGACTTCTAAGATAGGATGATTTTAGTGAGGGCTTTCAGTGAACCAGAGAGGCTTGCTGCTCTCCAAGCCTGGGTTTTCTTTAATCAATCATCTTGCATCTGGTTCTTAAAAAATGAGTAAGTAATCCTTCTACCTCACTGATCCTACAGTAGCACATTCAGGAATTAATTTCCCGGGCTCCTCGGGCATTTCATATGAGACTGAAGACAACCACATGCTACTGTATACATCCACATAACAGCCCAATCCCCAAAATACTACACTGATTATCTGAATAATTTATTAAAGGAATTTCTAAAATTAAAAGTTCCTGGAATTTCTCTTCTCTGACTTCCACTGAAGTGTCAGTTTTAGCTTTTTTTGCTTTTGGGGATTTGGGGAGGGATTGGGCTTTTCTTCTGTAGCAGGTGGTCCCTTTAGTTACCCTCAATTTTGTTCCCATGCTGAGTTAGGGAAAATACACATCATAATGAGCCTTAGTCTTGTCTCTGTGAGGCAGCAGAATGGATAGCTAACTCTGGATGGGTTGGGTGGTCAATTAAGTAAACCAGTAGCCACATTGGAAGAAGAAAACTGTAGCCTGTTTCTTTCCTCAAGGCCTGCCCAAAAGTTTTCCAAGTGTTTCTTATAACATCATGGTTATTTTCATCCTCTGATACCCAGTCTAACATGCTTACTCATTGCGTGGGAACTGGTAACCAAAAGAAATAAAGAAACCACAATTAGAAGTTCAACAAATACTATTTAGACCACATTGAATGAGCTCAACCAATTTGGAAAGTTTTCCTAGAATATAGGATGAAAGAAAGACAAAAGGGCAGACGAGATTAGAGACAGGGACCATCCTATTCTCAGCAGAACTTTTTCATGGACTCTAAAGTACCCTATAAGAGTAGTATATAAGAAATAAATACATAAATAAAAACTTTGATGATGCATCTCTATTTTGGCCATTTACGAAAATCAAAAGAATCTTCTATATCTCTTCTAGCTCGGAATGAACAAGAAGAGCAAGAAGAGAAACGAGAGATCAAGAGGAGGCTAACCAGAAAGGTGAGAGGGTTCTGACTAATAATGCTGGAGAACTTGATTGATGATGCCCTTTCCTCTCTTTTGTATGACCTTGGCATTGCTTCATTGGTAATTTTAGTGTCATTTTCCATCAGCAACTTCAAATACAATCTCAATGACATTAGTCCTCAATTCTGGCTAGACTCTGTACTCACCTTTTTAGATTGGCGATTCTGAGTCCCCTGAAGGAAATAACACTTCTTTTTATTTTATTTTCCAACTGAAGTGAATTTTAAAATTCTATTTTGACATGTTAACATACTCTTATGACCCCATAACCCAAAACAGTCTCTTGAAACTACCAAAATAGAAAGAAAAAGTGAGGTAAGCCTTGGTCTTACCCAAATATACAACTTTACAGAGTTTCAGGGTAAACCTCCTAAACTTCCCATTTTCAGGGCTTAGGCAAATTCAAAAAAAAGGGAAACATCTAAAAAAAGCAAGAGCCTGGTCATTTTTTCAAGAGCCTAAAGATTTAAACCCTCTCTCAACTCCCCAAAGGAAATCACTTCCTGCATCATCATTTCCTATTTAGTCATCCAGAATTGGTTATCAGTCTGGTATCTGAAAAATAAAAAAATGGAAGAGACAACTTTTTAGTGTGGTATGAGAGTAAGAAGGATGAGAAGGCAGCCTCCCTGAATATGGTGCAGTCACATATCTCCATTTGCAGCCCCCAAACTATGGAGAAGCTGAGTTGAGGTGGGGAAGTTGATGAGCAGGGTGGGGAATATACATTGCTTCCTGTCCCTTAGTTCTATTTCTTTTGAGCCCTTTTCACAGATAAGTTAGATGTAGGTCTTAACTGCTGCTTATTAGAACCTTCTCCCCTTGTCCTCTACTCTCCTCAATAAGTTACCCTACTTAATTTTAACAATTTTCCTGTGAGGTAGGAGAGTAAATGATAGGGTCTGGTGGGCTTTTTGGTAGTAGTGCCTCTGTCATACTGAGTAAGGTAGATTTTTAGTTTGGTTGTTTCCAGAAAGCAAAGCTAGAGAGAACAATGGTCTTTTCATTTCCTCCTATATCCCTGCCTTGTTTTTTTTTCCCCAGAAACTAGAAGAACTTTAGTCTCAGTGGGGGTGAAATACAGTTTTATTGTAAATTCCCACAAATTGAAAGAAACTGCTACCTTCTCCCAACCCCTGGTCTACTTCAAGTCACTACTCCCCAGCTACCTGAGCTTAGAGCAAATCTGATTCCCTCATACTATGTATACATCTTCCCTCTCATATATCTATTCCCAAACCCCTCTTACCCCCAACTTAACACCATGTGTGTGGCCAACTGCAGATATACAACCTTTATTTGGGCCCATAGAAAATGCTTCCTTTATAATGATGGATCTTCATTTCCATTTATTACATGAGCTCCACACAGCAAGAGGTTTTGCTTGGGTTTTTGTTTGATTTAAGGTAAAGATCAATCCTACTGCACATCATCAGCTTCTAAACTGAGTTGGCTGTTCATGGTAATGGGACATTGAAAGCCTTACCAATTTCAAAAATGCCAAGGAAACCTGACTTACTCGCAGCTTTGGTGGTGGCAGATAGCTTACAATAGGAGTTACGGTCACCACAAGCCTCTTTGCCTAGCTGTTCTAAGAGTGGTGGACCTACCATAAATGTTCAGTTTTGTTGTTATAATAATAGGAAATAATTATAATTAGGGGCACCCCCAAATGCCTCATCTTCACTCTAGAGGCTTCACTGCAACAAAGCAGACTGACCACTTCAGCACTACATCTGAGGGTGACCAGATGAGACCAGGTCCGCTCTGGAGCTTGAGAGAGATCAGCTTCAGCTTCAGCTTCAGGGTGATCTCCAGGACCCTCTAGATCAGGAGTTCTTAACTTTTTTGTGTGTGTCAGAGGAGGAAGAGAGGGAAGGAATAAATATTTACATAGTAATTATATGTAGCAGTCACTTCAATAAGCACTTTACAAATCTGATCCGATTTGATTCTCTCAACTTTGGGAAGTGGGTGCCATTGCCATCCTCATTTTACAATTGAGAAAATGGGAGAGAGACAGAGGTGAAGTGACTTAAGCTAGTAAGTATCTGAGGCTGAATTTGAACTCAGTTTTACCTGACTCCATGCCCAGTACTCTATCCACTGAACCCCTTGGCAGCCTGATGACACCTAAGTATCCTTTCTAAAATAATGTTTAAAATACAAATATTGGATTAATATGGAAATATTTTAGCATAGTTTTACATGCATAAAATATATTAGATTACTCTCTAAGCGAGGGAGGGAAAAACCTTTCCAAAATAGAGTGACTTTTGAAAGTTATTTTTACATGTAGTTGGAAAAATAAATAAATTTATTAAAATGACATAAAATTAAATACATAGGCTCAGAAAGGAATTATATTGAAATCCGTAACCAAAAAAATTTTTTGACAAAATTGACCAAATTCGCAGATCCCCAAGCTAAGAATATCTATTTCTGCATATATTCTCCAATGTGTATTCTGTATTCTAGGTCAGCTTTAGACTCCAAAGAACTCTTAAACTTGTCCAGATCCCTAATGGTCTAGGAGTATTACAGAAGCTTGTTACCCAATTTGTCTTCCATACAATGCCCATTGCTTCCCTGGTGTCCTCCAACTGGCTGTAGGGAATGAACATTCCAGTTCTAGCCAAGAGCCACATGATACCAGAATGGTGTCAAACAGAAACAGTCTCTGGAATGTTTGTTTATTTTTCATGTTATTAGAACAAGTATTCTGACTGCAATTAATGCCTGTGTCCATAGTTGTGAAAGCTGAAATTTAAGTAACCTTAAGAAGGGAAAATGGTGTTCATTGGTAGCATGATGTAAAAAGCTGTAGATTATAAATCAGGATTTTTTTGATACATTACTCTGGCCCTAACTAATTGTAACTTTAGATAAGTCAGGATGGAGGGACCCTGGTATCAGCAAAGAGCTCCAACTCTAGATTCATATTTTATCACCATTACTCCCCATGTGACCTCTAATTCCCTTAACTTCCCTGTGCCTCAGTTTCCTCATCTGTAAAATGTCCCTGCAAGAGCTAAAAAGCACTGGATGCTGTGACATTGCATGAGATTACCTTGTCTCTCCCCCTGTCCTTTACAGCTTAGTCAGAGGCCCACAGTTGAAGAGCTCCGTGAAAGGAAGATTCTCATTCGCTTCAGTGACTATGTGGAAGTGGCCGATGCTCAGGATTATGACAGGAGAGCAGACAAGCCTTGGACTCGACTCACTGCTGCAGATAAAGTAAGCAGAGCCTTGAGGGAGGGAAAGGGAAAGAAAATAGCTGTAGAGCAGAGTCTAGCTCCTGCCCTGGAGATGATGAATTTGTTATTGCATTTCACACTTGATGTGAGGGAGCTCTCTAATGAGACGGGCCCCAAAGTGTTAGTCACAACCTCAGCTGGTAATTGAATGCCGGCAGGGAGGTCCAACAGCTGGGAAAATAATAGAGCTATTTCCATCACACCTTCTAGTCAGAGCTCCAAATAGCTTGTGATCATCGCTAGAGTTAATTCTCAGTTCTCTAGAAAGCCATAGACTAATAAATAGCCTTAAGAAGGGAAAATGGCGCTCACTGGTAGCATAATGTAAAGAGCTCTGGATAGATGCAATCAAACCCACTTTACAGAAAGGAATAAAGGACTCTAGAGGAAGCCAGTTCCATAGAAAAGAAAAGGGAGATGCCAAGAGTCAAAAGCCATTCCTGCCTCCTCCTTGTATTTATTTAACATTGATTGACATGTTTGTTCTATGCATTTTGTCTCCTCTCAGTAACACAAAAACTCTGAAATTAGGGACTGTTTTCTTGTCGTTGTATCCTCAGCATTTACCATGGTATTGGCACATTGTGGGGTGAGAGGTGGGGAGAAGGGTTTTTTGACTAAAGATTGATTGATTCACAGTTCAATATAATTCAGCAAAAGTTCCTTAAATTGATTCTTTTTTTTTTTTTTGCAATATACCTATACTGGGATTACAAAGATTTAAAAAGGATTATAAACTCCTTGGAGTTTATAATCTAATAGGAAGGGTAAAATATTTATTCAAGTAATTATAGGGTCATAGATTGAGAACTGGAGAGAGAACCTCAAAGAGTTTATTATCCAGGGGCAGCTAGGTGGTGCACTGGATAAACCACCGGCCCTGGAGTCAGGAGTACCTGGGTTCAAATCCCGTCTCAGACACTTAATAATTACCTAGCTGTGTGGCCTTGGGCAAGCCACTTAACACCATTTGCCTTGCAAAAATCTTAAAAAAAAAAGAGTATATTATCCAGTCCCTTCAGTTTTCCCCAGAAAGAATGTGACATTGTCCAAAGACACACAGGTAGTAAGTATGTAGAGGTGTGACGTTAAAATAGGATTCAGTCTGTGAGAGAAGTCATACATACAACCTCTAATAAGATTCAAGGAGAGAGTAATCAATTTGTTCTGGATAGGATTAAATAAGGTTTCATGAAGAAATGACACTCAAGCTAGTTCTTGAAAAAAGAGAAAGAATTTCAACTGAAAGAGATTTGGGGATGGAAGGGGAAAATCATTCTAAGCCTATAAAGACAGAGGCAGAAGAAAGTGTCATTTTTATCATATTGGCTTGTCCTACCCAAGTTCAACTGACATTTCTCCAATGACAAAAATTGCTCAGAAAACTGGAAAGCAGTTTTCCAGAAACTAGATATAGACCAACATCTTATAACATTTACCAAGATAATGTTACATGGTTCAGATATAAAGAATGATTTCATAAGCAAATTGAAGTAGCATAGAAATTTTTGCTGATCAGAATTGTGGGCAAAGGAAAAAATTTTGACCAAACAAGATAATAGAGAACATTATGACATTGTAAAATGCATAATTTGATAACATTAAAGTTAAAAGGTTTTACATGAAAAAAACAATGTAGGCAAGATTAAAAAGGAAGAAAAGCAGTAGAAAAACTGAGGAGGAAAAATTTTACAGCAAGTTTCTCTGATAAAGGCTTCATTTCTCAACTACATAGAAAACTGATTCAAATTTATAAGAATATAAGTCATTCCTCAATTGATAAATGATCAAAGAATATAGTTTGCTGAAAAATATATCAAAACTCTATAGTCATATGAAAAATGTTCTAAATCATTACCTATCAGACTGGCTAACATGACAGAAAAGGAAAAGGACAAATAATGGATAGGACATGAAAAAATTCAAACACTACTGAATTATTGGAGTTGTAAATTGATCCAACCAATATTGAGAGCAATTTAAAACTATGCCCCAAAAGTTTTAAAACTTTTCATTCTCTTTGGACCAGCAATATCATTACTGGGTCTGTATCCCTAAGAGATCAAGGAAAAAGGAAAAAAAGATCTACATATATGTGCAAAAATATTTATAGTGGCTCTTTTTTGGTTGCAAAAATTTGTAAATTGAGGGGATGTCCATCATTTGGGGAATGACTGAACAAGCTGTGATAGAATTTGTGATGAATATTATTGTTCAATAAGAAATAATGAGCAGAATGGTTTCAGAAAAAACTGGAAAAACTTATATGAAGTAATAAAAGGTACAGAGTACCCAGTATTATATGATGATCAACTCTGAATGACTTTGCTATTCTAATCAGTACCATGACAATTTAGAAGGATTTGCAATGCAAAATGCTATCCCCTTCCAGAAAGAGAACTGTTAGAGCCTGAGTATAGAATGAAGCATAATTTTTAAACTCTCATTATTTTGCCTTTTTTACAGCATAGTTAAGACAAAAATGTCTTGCATGATTTCACATGTATAATTGATATTTTTCCTCACCTTTCAATGTTAAGGGAGGAATGAGAAGGAGGAAGAGAATTCAGAACTCAATTTTTCTTTCATTTAAAAATAAATAATCAGCAGTTTTTTTGAGTAGCATCTTGATAGCAATATAAAGGATGAATTAGATAGGAGGATATTTTGAAGGCTGCGAGACCAGTTCACAAGTGTAGATAAGTAGTGAAAGTCTGAACTAGGCTGGTTGTAGAGTCCCAGTTCCTGGACTCTCTCAATCTCCCCAGGCAAGTGTTGGAGGGGTGGGAGACAAGGGTTACAAAGGAGACAAGTACTCCATCAAGATCTTCAAGTGTTCCCTTTATTCACCAGAATAAAAGTGCTTGAATATCCTTCCCAGACCTTAATCCACTCCCACTCCCATGGCACTTAGTAAAAAAAAAGGTTCTGATGCTCAAAGGCACAAGGTTATGATAATTTACAGTATTCCCACACATAACAGTCCCTAAGAGTTGGTGGAAATGGGAGATTAAAAGGATAATTCCTTGAGGGTAGAGACAGTCTTTTGTCTCTTTTCATATCCCTAGACTTAGCATAGTACCTAGAATGAATTTATTGTTATTGTTCTATCATTTCCATCATATCTGACTCTTTGTGATCCCATTTGAGTTTTCTTTGCAAAGATGCTGGAGTGATTTTCCATTTCCTTCTCCAACTCATTTTACAGATGAGAAAACTAAGGTAAACAGGGTGAATTGACTTGTCTCCAGGGTCACACAGCTAGTAAGTGCTTGACAACAGATTTGAGCTTGAAAAGAAAAACCTTCCTGTCTCCCAGCCACACTCTAACCATCTAGTTGCTCTAATATTATCAACAACAACAGTCATAAAAGTAATATCATGTGGCCTGGCCTATAATAGGTGCTTAATAAATATTTATTGACTAATTGGAATCTTATGAAGGTCTTCAAACTAAGGCCAGATGACCACTTGTCAGTTATAATATAGTGGGGATTCCTTTCCTGGTGTGGATTAATCAAAGAGCCTCTGAAGGCTCCCTTCCAAACAATTCTTTCATTTATCTGTGAGGTAGAATTAAAAAGAGATTAGAATTAGAAATTAGAAATTAGAATTAGAAATTAGAATTAGAAATTAGAAAGAGATTAATTATGGAAAATGAGAGAGCTGGAAGAATCAGAGATAAAATATAAATTCCTGAGTTTAGGTAACTGAGAAAAATCAGTTCCAGAAATATAACTATATGATAAAAATCTAAAATAGATGATGAAAATATAATGATATATAATATAAAATATAATGATATAAAATATATTAAATATTAGTTCTAGAAATAGAAAAAGTTAGAACATGATCCGCTGGTGTCAAAGAAAAGAAAATAACCCAAACTCCAGTTTGATATTTCATGTTTTTGGCTAAGAGTTGTCTCTCATACCTCTCATGCCTTATACCCTCCTTTCTCCACTCTTAACAGCTGAAATTCCAGGTTTCCTTTAAGTTTCAAGTAAATTCTCATCACCTACAGGAAACTGTCCCAAACCTATTTTCTCTCTTTTGTTTCCTTTATATCCTGTGTATAACTTGCTTTGTATTTATTGTTTGCATATTGACACCCTCATTAGATTGTAATTTCCTTGAAGGCAGGAACTTTTTTTCCCCTCACTTTTTATGCTCCCAGTACTTTGCCTGGTACATAGTAGACTCTCCTTTAATGAATGTTTGATTACTTGACTGAAAACTTTAACTCATTCTCTGTCTTCTTTAATACTAGCTTTAAATAGTGGAATCTCAATGAATCTTTTCTGCAATTTTATTAGTAAAGTAATCATGTTTGCTGAAGGGTTGCTTAATGGTCAAATGAACTTAGGATAGAACTCTTGAGTTTCCAACACATTGCTTCTACTTTATATAGTTTAATCAGCTAAAAATTCAACTAAACATCTATAAGTATATATATATATATATATATATATATATATATATATATATATATACACAAAGAGAATCAAAAATCTCAGTGATTTTAAAATTAAAGACTTTCTGCTGTACTATATATATATATATATACACATATATATGTATATATATATATATCAAATACTAAGCCAGAGGTATAAAAGTTAATCTTTAATTAAAGGAATTGCTTTCTAGGAGCTTATCTTTTCCAAGAGATTGGCCCCTCTGCAGCGCAGTTTATCCCAATGGGTCATGATGGTCCAGGATCACATATGCCCTTCTCTCTCATTACCAGTCTTCAGAATAAAGTCAATGACATTTTTTATCATTCAATTTGAGGCAGTGGACTTCTTGGACATCACCTTAACCTCTACCCTGTGGTTAAAGGATAAAATGAGTTAAATGTGATTTCTTCAGAAGGGACAAATTATATTGTTTGTGCAAACCTTGATTTAGGCCTAACTTTGGATGTTCAGTGTTAGTTCCTTGAGCATGGGGAAGGCTTCATTCCTGTATTTGTAGCTCTAGCCAATACAATACCTGAGAACCTAGAAGGTACTAGTAAATTCTAAATAAATTGAATTATAAGTAACCAAATAAAAATTTGATATTTTTTTACAAGGCTGCCAGTCACTCATTGCCCCACATGCATCTGTCCTCGTACTACCCCTCAGAAGCATCCTTGTGAATTAGCCCTGTTACTCTTGTCTATCTATGCTAGGGCTATTCTGAGTCTTTTCCTCCTAGGGCAATTAGTTGTCTTAATGGATAAAGCATTGAGCCTGAGGAGTTGGGAAAAACCTGAGTTCAATTGTATTATTAATTCATTAGCCAGGTGACCTTGAGTACATTGCTTAACCTCTGCCAACATTTCTTCAATTGTAAAATAGAGAAGATAATAGTATTAACCTCCCATGATTGTGGCAAGGATCAAATGAAATAACATCTTAAAGCACTTACATAGTAGGTACATGTTTCTTACTACGATATTCTCCTTTAGCACCTACTTTCTCCATTAGATTGAAGGCAAGAGGAATAAATTCTTAAAGAATAGCCAAGTATTGTTGTTGTTAATATTGCTATTTGTCCTTCATTCTCAAAGAGAACTGTGACATCAGGGGGTAATGCCATGAAAAGCAAGTGAATTGGATTTGAGTGGAGGGGAGCTGTGCTAAGTCATCTATTAATTTTCTCTCCATAATCATCTGGACCCAATGGTCAGATAGAAATCAGGATGATTGGACTTGACCCTGAATGCAGCAGGAGACCTTGATCTCTTTAAGCTAAGGTCTTTCCCAGGTCATTTTTTGCCTGAGGCAATACCCATTCAGTGATCTGGGCTAGGTAAGAAAGAAATAAAACAAAGAATGATCTCTTTTACCTAGTCAAAAAAATCAATCTTAGAGGTAAAGACCCTCAGAGTTTCTGGTCAAAACAGAAACCATTGCTATTTCCAGTTATTCTGAGTCAGTCAGCACTCAAACAAAAGGTCAAGGGTCTCCCAATGCATCCATGATCATCTCCAGTCATCCTGATCTATATCTGACCACTGGACCCAGATAGTTGTGGAAGAGAAAGGGAGATTGGTGACTTTGCACAGATACTATTATAAGTGGTAATATTTTTGCCAAAGATTGAGTTTCAGGTGCTGCCCTTAGTCTAAAACCTGAACTTCCCACATTTCATTCAACAATTAGAAAAGTGAGAGAAAAAGGATACTATTCACTATCTTCTGTACTAATGAAAAGACTATAAAAAGGTACACTGAGAAGAATGATAATATCTAAACCTTGGTTTTGTGTAGGTTCATGTTTCCACTTAGTACTGTAGGAACTGAAGATTTCAGCACATTGGACCAAAGTTTCAGAAAGTAGTTCCATATCAAGAAAAGTACCCTATAAAAATTCCTGAAGTGGAACTTCTTCATGATCATGGCAGATGTAGATTGGTAGATTGGGGAACCAGGACTTTCTGCATGTACCTGTCTTTCCTGACCCTAATAATTTATAACTGGTACAAGGGACTTTGTTTTACATCATCAAAATCAAGAATGGGCAAAAAATTAACACACACACAGTCCTTCAGTGGCATAGAAGCCAATATAAAGACTTTCTCCATTTCTCACCCCATCCCACTGCACCACTACCCACATACACCCACACTCAGTGGAATTCATCTTAGTTGCTTCTTGTATTATTTTATTATGCATTACAAACTATCATGAGGGGCCATTATTCTTATACCTTCTCCTAGGTAAATTTGATACTTTTCCTAAGTACAAAATTTCTAGTTACAACTCTGTATAGACAGTTATCAAAGCAGAAGGATAGAATAACTCTTCTTTTCCATATAAATGAAGCCATGTATATGGTCTGTCTCTATTCCTGAGCAACTAGGTGGCTCAGTGGATAGAGTATTGGGCCTAGAGTCAATAACACTCATCTTCCTGATTTCACTTCCAGTCTCACTTACTAGTTATGTGACCCATATTAGTGAATCATTTAATTCTGTTTTCTTCAGTTCCTCATCTATGGGAAATGGCAAACCTCTCCTGAATCATAGCCAAGAAAATCCCAAGTGGAGTCACAAAGAGTCAGACTGAAATGACTGAACAATAACAATAATCCTTTCTTACTATGGTACTTGGACTTGGAGTGATATTGC